>NW_028318600.1:635000-935000 GCF_062004578.1 Staurois parvus
GTGGCACTGATGGGTACTGGTGGGTGGCACTGATGGGCACAGATGGGTAGCACAGGTGGGCGACACTGCTGGGCACTGATTATCAGTGCCCTGATGATCAGTGCCGATCTCTTCTCTGACATTTGACGGTTATCAGCAGTACTTTCCTCACGCTGTGACAAGACAGAGCTGATCATGTGGTAAAAGACTGCTGTGATTGGCTTTTTACCACATCACATGATCAGCTGTGTCCGTAGGACAAAGCAGTCCCCGGCGGCGCACAGGGGGCGTGTTCTAGGAAAACATCCATTGACGCGCCCCCAGAACTAGACAACTGTGCTGTAGCCGTATTTCGGCTATAGTGTGGTTGGGAAGAGGTTAAATAACAAACATGTCTAGGCTTACTTGCTGTGTGCAATGGTTTTGCACAGAGCAGCCTGGATCCTCTTCTTCTCAGGTCGGCTTTCTTGGCCCCTCCCACCTGTTGAGTGCCCCCACAGCACGAATCTTGCTATGGAGGCACCCACTACTCCATTCCGCCTGGTTCCACCCCCTCTCTCTTCTCATTGGCTCACTGGCTGTGATTGACAGCAATGGGAGCTAGTGGCTCCCACTTCTGTCTCAGACAACGAGGAAAGGGAGTCCCGGGATAGCCAAGACTCCACTACACATCGCTGGATCAAGAGTGACCGTAGGTGTGTATATGGGGGGGGGGGGTGGGGGGGTGGAGGGCTGCTGCCCTTCATGCCTTTAGAACCACTTCAAAGGATTTGTGTGGGCATAACCCAACTTCCCCCCAAAATTCCTTCTCCTTCTCTAAATATATTGTTTCTTCTTTTACCTTGATCCTGTAGTGAGAAAATTGGAATTTTAAGGTACCTGTAAAAAATGCCATATCCTAGAATACAGTCCAGGACTTGACTCTTAGACCATGAGTTATATGCCATTACCTTCAGGTGATTGGACTCTGGGAAAAGCTTTGCTGGTACCTTGTATAATAATACAATAATAATTATAAATATATTGGACTTGCTGCTACCTTTCCTCACCTGGCTGTGGAACTCATCTAAAAATGTTGCCCTATTTGGAAGATTCTGCAGAATGCACAGTGTATCTGGTGTGATGGAATCCATGATAGTCAATTCACATTCTTCACTAGGTTTCAAAAGTCTCTAAAAGAGAGATGAGAAAATCCATCTAGTCATTACCAGGGATGAAACATTTCACGAGTTGATGGAAGGTTTATAGGCCAAAGACAATGATGCACAGAGGACGATGAAGTCACACAGCGAAGTGTTTGTTATACTAAAGATTTCTCTAAGGTACATTGCATGCCTAAGGAAGAAGTGGTGAACCACAGTACATATGCAGTGCATATTAGATCTTTAGTTACTTTTGTTGGAACCCTGAATGGAGCTTGGAAATGTATCTCTGCCAGGGGCGGACTGACCATTCGAGCACTCGGGCACTGCCCGAGGGCTCGGGGTCAATAGGGGACCCCATGAAATGCCCCTGGTACCTTTTTTATAGGCTTTTTTGAGTGTGGGCAAGGACACAGGGGCCCCATGATCCCCTATTGCCCGGGGGCCCCATGAGTTGTCAGTCCGCCCCTGATCTCTGCATTTCAGTCTACTCCATCTACAGTTGTCTGAGCGCATCCACTGTTTGGGAATGGATCCCGTGAATGCCTTCTAAGATGTATGCACAATATAAGTGTAGTGCTAACCACGCAGGAGCTGCTGGTTAATTTGGGTCCTCTGCTTCTGTTCTAGCCCTGCCTGACGCCACCAGATCTTTCAAGTGTAGCACCCTCCTAGATAGTTGCTAGGACTAGTTAGAACTAGTGGCTCACTGTGTTCACTGGAGCTGGATGTGGTTTTCGAGTAAATTCAGCTGTGCTCAATGTGTAGCACTACCTCCTTAGGAGTCAACAAGTTTTGGGTCCACCCTAAAGCTCTGCACAGCCAAGAAACACGTATTTTCTTCCACACATTGCATTTAGAGTCAGCAAAATGTCCTTGAGCTTTGTTTTGTGATTTTATAAAGGGGGTAATAACTTGGATAGGGTTGAGGGGTGTATGGGATGCCCAAGGGAAGTGAAAACTTGAGGACAAGCAACTATGTACAGATATGGACAAAATAGTTTCACCTCTGAGAGCATTACAGCTCTCTGGTCTACCTCAGACCCAGATGAATCTTTTTCTTCACTCAGCTGCCTAAAGTATTCCCTGGGCAAGGAGACCCAGAAAATGCCAACTTGAAACAGTCCCAGATGAGGAGCTAGTTGGGTTCTCCACCTGACTGCCCTCTCCCCTTATCAGGCCTAGGGGGTGTAGGATTACTCACTCCGTATCTCCTGCAAAGTTAGTGGGTTGATGGCTGTCTTCAGGCCTGATGCTGGGCTGGCTCCTTCCCTGCTCCACAGGCTTTCCTCTCTCAGGAGACATTGAGGCAGAGAGATCCTCCTTTCCAGCACCTTGCCAGTAGGTGGGACCCTTTCCTGGCTCCACACTCCAACCTTCACTCAATCTTCCACCCGACACTTACCCTTGTTGCTCAGGCTCAATCATATTTAAGGGCTGTCCTGGCCCCATGCCAAGCCTCCTGCTTGGGGATTGGCTAAGGTCCCTTAAGTATGCAGGCCAGCTCCTCCTCATCCCACCCACTGACATGTAGAAACTTCTCCATCTTCTAGAGCAGGGGGAGGTATCAGAGAACTGACCTGCAGAGCCCTCAGTCCTGACCTAAAGTAACCTGGCTTACTCACACCCAGGCTACTAACAAGCCTTGTCTAAAAAAACTAACTACCTACCCTTAGCTGAACCTGAAGGATGTTCCATCTGTATCCAGTGCAGCTGGTTAATTGAGTCATTTCAATATTTTTAGCTGCTGCGAGTCTGATAGCTACCCTTACTTCCAGGGAGTAGTAGAATTCTCTGAATATAGATGTGGAGCTATGCAGATAGCAGTATTATTATTTATGCAGCCCTGACCAATCACAGGGAGCAGGGGCCTGAAGAATTCTGGGAAACTGCATATAAACATTCAGAGACTGGGATCTGAATCTTTTTCTGCTGAGGATCAGTCCAGCCTGGAGGGTTGCTGCCCTCTAGGGCAGTACTGTCATGTGCTTGCTGTTTGTGAGGCCTCAAGTGGGCAGTCTGAGGGTCTGGATGCTGAAGTTACACAGAGCTGACTGAGGGGCTGTCTGCTAAAGATTTAGTCGGGAATCACTGGAGAAAGTATCACTTGGAAGTTGAAAGGAGGCAACCAACTGTTCCTGGACATTCTGTGAGTAAAGACTGCTGTGAAAGACCTTGAGACTTTTTGGCTGCTGCCACATCTCTTATTTTAGATAGTCAGTGGTGTGTTTGCTAAAGGGAACATTGGGTGGTGTTCTGAAGAGCTTAGTCTATCTAGTTCTCTGTGAAGGGGCTCTGATCTTGTTCTAAAGCAGAGGTCTCCAAACTATGGCCCTCCAGGTGTTGAGGAACTGCAAGTCCCATGAGGCCTTGCAAGACTCTGACAGCTACAGGCAAGACTCCCACAGGCAGAGGCAAGACTCCCACAGGCAGAGGCATGATGGGACTTGTAGTATTTCAACAGCTGAAGGGCCATAGTTTGGAGCCCCCTGGTCTAAAGGAAGAAGTGTGTGTGCTTTTACTGCTTCTATTACAAAGCCAAGTCCACAGTTTTCTATGTGCAAGGACTTCTGCTTCAGCTGTATAGAAAGGAGATCACTATCCTCCATTTGTACATAGTTTCTGTTTCTGGAGAATCCCACTCAGTTCCTTCAACCCTATCCAAGTTCTCCAAAAATAAAAGCAACAAAAAGAACACCCCTAGACTGGTAATTGAGGAAAAGCGTGACTGTGTTCTGTGCCTGGCTATAGGGCAATCCACTGGGAAAGAACCTGGAGAAATTTACAGTGACATAAGTGCTACACAACAATTGGACTTACGACTCTATGGAAAATAACAGAATGTATTGGCAAGTTAAAGTCAACCAACACAGAACATAATAATAATACACAATCCAATTCACATTGTCCCTTGCAATGATTCTAAACCCAAGCATATGCCATGACCCCATGAACTGCAATTCTTCTCATGAGATGAGCCACAATAAGTATCAAAAGGGATAAGGCTAGGTCACTTTCCCATCAAGGGGACTAGGTTTAGGCCTGAGGTTCTGGATTTAAAGTCAAGCACAACTCTGCCCTCATGATGGAATTGTCTGGCTACAGTCCTTGGTGTGAATCTTCCGCAAGCTAAGTTGGGACCCTTAAAGACGTTGACCAACTTCTAGAGTTTGGACACATTTCCACAGTGCAATTTATGCTGAGAGCAAAACTGTAATTTGCAAATATTGTGAGAACTAATATTCTTTTCCAAATGCTAAAAGGATGACAAAACACATCCTTTTTTGCCAGAGGCGCCCTAAAGATAATATTTTTTTTTCTTAAACTTTCTAGATTTCATAAATTTTTCCAGAAAAAAATGTTTTTATCTCATGGCTTCAAAATTTCTGGTAATTTTACATCTCTACTTCAACTTCCCTTGCTTCTTGGGCTTTTCCTTTTTTACCCCCCCCCCCCATCTGCTCCTCCTGCGCTCAGGTGTCCCTGGGTACAGTAGTTTGTTTCCTAGCATTGGCAATGACTCCAGTCTCTGAACTACATCTCCCAGAGTGCTGCAGTCCAAAGTCATTCTGAACAAGAAGCACACCTGCTACTGCCATCTTGTGGATGAAAAGAAGTCCTGCATAGTTCAGTAACATTAACTCTGTCACATAGGGGAGGAATAGGGTAGGGGCACAGAACGGTGTTCCAGCACCTCCGCCGGAGCACTCTCTCTGTCATTTACTGTGTGCTGCTGCTGCCTAAAAAAAAAAAAAAAAAACAGACCGCGGCCATGAAGGGATCAAACAGCTGCAGCCTGAGAGAGTGATCTGCACTCCACTCCGCCTCTCCCTGCAGACCAACCAGAAACATGTTTTTGGCGCCTGTCAACTCGCCTGAACTGTCTCTTTGCTGTACTGTGCTGTTTCTATTCTGAATGGGGCTGTCTCTTTGCTAGACTGAAATGTCTCTTTGCTGAATTGGGCTGTCTCTTTGCTGGACTGGGCTGCCTCTTTGCTGAATTGGACTTTCTTTCTGCTGGACTGGGCTGTCTCTTTACTGGATTGGGCTGTTTCTTTGCTGCGTTGGTCTTTCTCTTTGCAGAACTGGACTGTTTCTTTGCTGAGTTAGGCTGTCTTCTTGCTGGACTGGGCTGTCTCTTTTCTGAAATAGGCTGACTCTCTGCTGGACTGGGCTGTTTCTTTGCTGAATTGGGCTGTCTCCTTGCTGGACTGAGCTGTCTCTTTGCTGAATTGGGCTGTCTCTTTGCTGGACCAAGCCATCTCTTGGCTAAAGTGTGCTCTCTCTTTGCTGGACTGAACTGTCTCTTTGTTGAATTGGGCTGTCTCTTTGCTAGACTGAAATGTCTCTTTGTGGGATATTTGGGAATGTCTATTTGCTCAATATATGTAGATGTCTCTTTAAATATATGGAGATGTCTATTTGCTCAATATATGGGGATGTCTCTTTGGATATTTGTGTATGTCTCTTTGGATATTTGGGGATGTCTCTGCTGGATATTTGGAGCTTACGCTTTGCTGAGAATATTTGGACTGTCTCTTGCTGGATATTGCAGCTGTCTCTTGCTGGACATTGGGGCTATCTGTTGCTGGATATGGGTCTGCCTCTTGCTGGATATTGGGGCTGTCTGTTGCTGGATATGAGACTGTCTGTTGCTGGATATTGGGTCTGTCTGTTGCTGGATATTGGGTCTGTCTCTTGCTGGATATTGGGGGCTGTCTCTCACAGGATATTTGGGTTGTCTCTTTCTGGATATTAGAGATGTCTCTTGCTGGTTATTGGAGATATTTCTTGCTGGATATTGGGATGTCTCTTGCTGGATATTGGGGCCGTCTCTTTGCTGGACATGGGACTGTCTCTCACTGGATATTGGGAATGTCTCTTGCTGGATATCTGGGCAGTTTTCATTGTCATTATCACCAACATTTGTTGTGTTGGATTAAACAATTTATTCAAAAATATTTTTTTTTCAACGCAGCTTATTCAGTTAATTAACTCCACCCAAACCAGGCAGTCTGAGTGCCCAGGCAGCTGTTGGGCTGCAGTTTGTCTGTCGACCTGAACGTGGCACTGTGCCACTTCTTCAGACTGGCAAGAAACTTGTGGGAACTAAATTGCCCCCTATTATGGGCTCAGGGTTGCTATCTTGAGGAGTCTGACATTTATTGGATAATGAAATCCAAGCAGCTGGTGTCCCAAAACAATTCCTCATACAAGCTCTGGAGGTTGGCTCATGGGGGCTGAGTTAACAGATCCATCCATCCCCTTATGTGGGAGGGGCTAGGTAAAGGTCCTTTATGTAAGAAAAGTAGGATGAAAGTGATTACTTTGCTCTAAAGAAGAGGGCATGCCCCTCAAAACACATCACCAGTAAACTGTCTACACTCTGTGAGTTCCATCTCAGGATCACCATTGAGGTTTCTGTGTTTTGTGTCACATGTTCTAGTATTGGCATTTGTGAGGAGCAGCAGCTCAGGAATGGGCCAAAATTGGGAGCAGATACAAGCAGGCAAGATCAAGATTATAGGTTACCAGGAACAGAGAACATGGGCACTGAGGCGAAATGATGAGGAGCTGAGAGAATTTTAAGAAGGAGCTAAATACCCTCTCAATGGCCAGCATCAGGTGCAGACTAATTCCTGAGACCTTCGGCTACTGGTATACGTCCCCTGCTGGACACTAGAACAACACCTTTCAGGTCTGATGACCACAGTGCCACCAAAAGCTGCTCTGGTTCTTGACAGCAGGTCAGAGATAGCACTTTGCTTGTTGGTGTCAGGGCTCCCGGTAAGACCAGAGATGCGTGAACTGACACAGGGAAACAAGCTCAAGTATAGTGTAAATAAGACAATTTATTAAGACTAAACAAAACATAAATGCAGTGCAAGACTAAACATAAACACAGTGCAAACAAACCAAACCAAACCTCCAACAGATAACTATAGGAACAATACTAAGCGTAGTCGGGCGGGCCGGGTTGGTAGCAAATGGGCAGGCAGGGCACAAGGAGCAGGCGGAAGAGTAGTCAGGAATAGCCGAGGTCAGGACAGGCGGAGTTCATTCAGAGTCAGGATCAAAGCAGAATCAGGATCAGGCAGGAAGCAGACAGGATGCAGGTACAGGGGCTCATGGGAAACATATACCAAGGCACTGACTGCAGGTCTGGCCATTCCTTAAAAACACTTCCTGCAATCAGCCTCAGGTGATGGCTGACGGCAGGAGTGAGCTCCTGGTTGCTGAGAGCACCCGCTGGCCAGCCCTGGTACTGCAGCCCACAAGGCAGGTGAGTCCCACCACCATTGGCAAGTCCATTCCTGACAGTTGGAGAGAGGAGGAGAAGTATGAGGCAGAAGTACCTGATAGGGAGGTTAAGAGTAGTTGTCTCTTTTGTCAGCTTCTTGTAATTGTCTCCCACTATTAGCTAACAAACTAAAAGAACTTTGAGTATCTTAGGGAGACCCATAATCTGGATATCGCCTCCAAGCGAAGGGCTCCTCGGGCATTCTGTGGTCTGTAAGCTCATGTTATATTTCCACTGGAAAAGGCCCTTGGTGATGAATGCTTGTGTAACCTGCAATGTATCTGGCACCATATCTGTAAACAAAGTTTTTTCCTTGAGCACTTTTTGGGTAAGTTTGGAGGAGTTCCACTAAAATGTTTGCAAGACAGCCTCACTTTTATGGCTGATAAAGACACTCCCCTGAGGGGGACGCTCTGCTTCTGATCCCACCCCTCACTGGCCTCTTCCCAACTGGGAAAACCCCTCCTTCTACAAGAAGTCCAGCCCAAGAGGAACTCACCCAGGCTAAATGCAACTCTTCTGGAGGAACAACACAGCACCAGTTAAGCAGCATGCAGCAAGTAAACATAACAATGTTTCCAGTGCATATACGTTTAGTATGGTGGCAGATGGAGGTAATGGAACTGACATAGTCAGGTGCAGGCTGTGATATTTTGTCTACAGATTGTACTTGTAGACCTCAATAAGGGAATCAAAATTCAGTTTGGCAGCTCACGTCATAAAATCAGCAATGCGATTTACAGCTTGTCCGAGCAGACAGTCTCTTTAATAAAGAATTATTTTTTTTGGTGAAACCAGAATAATATCCGATAATGGGAAAAGAGATCTGTAGGTAAATAGTCCATATTCAAGGAAAGTCTATTTTTCTGAGATCCAAATAACAGTCCTGTTCAGGTTAGCAGTGGTAGTCTTTAAAGTGTATCAAAATCCAAAACTCTTTTTGTATTGGAGAGCATGGGGAGGGGTTAGAACATATCTGAAGTGGAAGGATTGTAAAACAGTCTGAAGATCATGGAATCCAAGATCCTCATCTCGGGGAAAGATTTCTGGAATTATTACGTCCCATGAAAGACACGGTGTAGCTTAACATAGTGAGACCTTTTGAAAGAGCCACATGGACGACACTTTGAATAGTTGCAACCCCATCAGCAGATCCATCTAGTGGCCACAATGTGGTATTTTCCTGAAATATCTCAATCAGGAAAATACTGCATTATGGCCACTAGATGGAGCTGATGACGATTGGAAATAAACATATTAGACACAGTACAGTGATTGTTTGTAATGGCTGGGCAAATGCTTGAGGTATTTGCACAGTATTTTTTTTTTTTTTTTACTAAAATAGACCTTAAAATGTTGTAGTCATTCTTATTAAATTCTTATTAGTGAGCTTTTAGTCAGCCTGGTTTCCAGAGACACAACTCTTGTGTGTTTATATACATTACTATAACTATCTAAGCAAGTTTTTTTTATTAATGGACCTATTGGCACCTGAAAGAAATGGCAAAGGCTGAGAGGTAGTTTGTATGTGCCAACAATGAGTTTTAGGCCCTGTTCTCATGGGTGGCTGGGAAGGAAGGGGACAATACAACAGATGGTTGAGCCATGGTTTTACAGCCCAGTTTTACAGCCCCCCCCAACCTCCCATCTAAAGGAAAACACGCAACTGCTCAGGGTGGTACACAAGCAAAGCATTGGGACAACGGCAAAAATGATGCCCCCTGTTGCTTTGAGCCTACAGTACTGCTGCTAAGTTACACCAAAGTTAAAGCAAAAAATTGCTGCAGGGTCCGTCGCCCCCCCTCAAAATCCATGCCAGACCCTTAACCAAGCATGCAGCCTGGCAGGTGAGGAAAGGGGGGGACCCCCCCGAACCATACCAAGGCCACATACCCTCAATATGGGAAGGTACTTTGTGGCACGGGGGCTCCTCCCCAAATCACCTTGTCCCCATGTTTATAAGGGCAAGGGCCTCTTCCCCACAACCCTGTCACACTCATGCACATAGGGGGAGGGATGGCCGGGATCTGGGGGCCCCCTTGTTAAAGGAGACCTCCAGATTCCGATAAGCTCCTTGCCTGCTGACCCCCACAACCACTGCCCAGGGTTGTGGGGAGGAGGCCCTTGTCCCCAGAAACATGCAACAAGGACGCCCCCCCCCCCATGTTGAGGGAATGTGGCATGGTATGGTTCAGGTGGGGAGGAGCACCTCGCTCATCCCCCCCTTTCCTGGCCTGCCATGCTGCATGCTCAAGGGTCTGCATTTGGGGGCCCCATGCTGTTTTTTTTTTGGAATGGGGTTTCCTTTAAAATCCATACCAGACCTGAAGGGCCAGGTATGGATTGGTGGGGAAACCCACACACTGTGGTTTTTTTTTTACATTTCTAAATTCCATTGTTTTGGCATTGTTTGTTTACATTCTTATATCTGTGGGGAATCCTGCTGACAACAGATGAGTCATGGCTGGTAAGGTGTGGAGGTCAGCAGGCCACCCCACTCCTTAACAGCTAGCTATTCTTCAGAATGGAAACAATTCTTCAGATTCTTCAGAATGAATTTGAATGGATTCAATATTTTCCATTCAAATACTTCTAATCCATTGGAAAAATTGATATTCGGCCAAAAACAAATTTTGTTATAAATGCAACAAAACAAAAATAGTAACAAATTGTTTCATTCTGCAAGTCTATTGTTTTCCACACCATTCTCTGTAACTTCTAAAACCTAGAAAATTCACAAAGGCCTGCAGTTCATGCAAGATCCAGCTCATCCCTTATGCAACCAAAGCTGAGGAAGAGGTAATGTTTGACTGTGATGTTTTCTCTGCCCTTTTTCTCTGCTGCGCACAGGCCATCTTCCCTTCCTGCCCACCCCTTGTCCTGGTCCTGGCTGCAACCCTAGCTTCTGCCAGAAAGAACCATTCCAAAGTTCCTTAGATCCAGCTCATCCCTTGTGCAACCAAAACTGAGAAAGAAGTAATGTTTGACTCTGATGTTTCCTCTGCCCCTTTTCTCTGCTGTGCCCAGTCCATCTTTCCCTCCTTCCCACACCTGTCCTGGCCCTGGTTGCAACCATAAAGTCTACCAAAAAGAACCATTCCAAATTTCCTTAGCTTTGGTTGCTCAAAGGGCTGAGCTGGATCTAAGGAAATTTGGAATGGTTCTTTTTGGTAGACGCTATGGTTGCAGCCAAGGCTAAGACAAGGGGTGGGCAGGAGGGAAAGATGACCTGGGTGTAGTAGAGAAAAGGGGCAGAGAAAACATCAGAGTCAAACATTTACCTCTTCCTCAGCTTTGATTGCTCAAGGGATGAGCTGGATCTAAGGAACTTTGGAATGGTTCTTTTTGGTAGACTTTATGGTTGCAGCCAGGGCCAGGACAAGGGGTGGGCAGGAAGGGAAGATGGCCTGGGCACAGCAGAGAAAGGGGCAGAGAAAACATTAGAGTCAAACATTATCTCTTCCTCAGCTTTGGTTGCTCAAAGGGCTGAGCTGGATCTGAGGAAGAGATAATGTTTGACTCTGATGTTTTCTCTGCCCCTTTCTCTGCTGTGCCCAGGCCATCTTCCCTTCCTGCCCACCCCTTGTCCTGGCCCTGGCTGCAACCATAAAGTCTACCAAAAAGAACCATTTCAAAGTTCCATAGATCCAGCTCATCCCTTGAGCAACCAAAGCTGAGGACGAGGTAAATGCTCAAGGCTACAGGACTTTGTACTGTCTTAAAATATTATTCTATTACTAAAGAAGACATGAAAACCCAGACAATACGTAATATGAAATATGCAGGGAAAATAATATCATGAAAATCGCTAGGACTAGTTTGATCCTGAATGTGCGCAGATAAACATGCTGTCTGGTGTGACATTATGAAAGACAAGGTGATTGAGGGGCGCTATGTATCATCTTGCATGCTTTCATATGTAGGAAATTTAGGTGGAATCTGGTCCAGGTTTTCCGGGTCACCTTGACTGTGTTCCAAACCAGATTTTCCTTTCCACTTGTGACCACCTGCAGTGGTATGAATAAAGCTGGCCTGGAGCAAGAGGTGGCTCTTGGCCTGGGACTCAGGAAGCCATATCTGGGAGCAGGGGCGGACTGACAACTCATGGGGCCCCCGGGCAATAGGGGATCATGGGGCCTCTGTGTCCTTGCCCAAACTAAAAAAAGCCTATGAAAAAGGTACCAGGGTCATCTCATGGGGCCCCTTACTGACTCCGGGCCCTCGGGCAGTGCCCAATTTCCAAATGGTCAGTCCGCCCCTGCCTGGGAGAGAGCTGTGGATGTGAAAGTTTGCTTTGTAGAAGAAAAGAAAGGTTTGAAAAACATTTTGTTTTGTTGGTGACCGGGAGAAGCCCTTCACCTACGAGATAGGAATCTCTGCTGTTTAATTAATGCCCGGATGGCGAGGATTTATTTTCTGTTTTCTTTATTTCCCATGTAACCTTTTAAATATAACTGGTTACAAGTCAAACTTTTGAGAAGAACTGCCGTCAGGACTGCCATTATCCAACGGAAGGTGATCTCTATCTGAGCTAACCACCACACTGGTGATAACAGCTGCAGGGTGTACCATGGGGCGTAGTCATCACACCCTTGTAGTATGGCGTACCAATGTTCTCCCCAGAGCCACACTACATCTTTTTTCTGCTACAAAGATCTAAAGATGAGTTCGATGGAGCAAAACGTTCTGCAATGCATCCTTGGGGAACTGTCCTCATCAATTATTCACCCTATTCCCCTTCTACAATGGAAAACATTCACCGCGCTTTACACTCACTCACACAGACTCTGTTATAGGGCAATGAGCCAGCAAGCTGATTGATAAACTTTATCAACTGACAGAAAGTGCCACAGGAACCACACATAGCGTATAAAATATCCCATCCCCCGACAGGAACCAACCCTTGAATATCCAATCAGTAAAGTAATGCCCTGTGTTATTATTATTATTCAGGATTTATATAGCGCCAACCAGGGGCGGACTGACAACTCATGGGGCCCCCGGGCAATAGGAGATCATGGGGCCCCTGTGTCCTTGCCCAAACTCAAAAAAGCCTATGAAAAAGGTACCAGGGGCATCTCATGGGGCCCCCTACTGACCCCGGGCCCTCGGACAGTGCTCAAGTTTCCAAATGGTCAGTCCGTCCCTGGCGCCAACAGTTTGCTCAGCTCTTTACAAAATAACAGGAGACAATACAGCAACAATACAGTTCAATACAAGAGGGATAGGAGGGCCCTGCTCCTTCGAGCTTACAATCTAGGAGGGAGGGGCTAGTGGTACAACAGGTAATAACTGTGGGGGATGGACTGGTTGGAAGAGTAAAAGATTCCATTATTAGCTGAGGGCAGGATAGGCTTCCCTGAAGAGATAGGTTTTCAGAGATCCCCTAAAAGTGAGCAGAGTAGGCAATAGTCTGATAAATTGGGGTAGAGAGTTCCAGAGGATGGGGGAAGCTCTAGAGAAGTCCTGTAGATGAGCATGGGAAGAGGAGACAAGGGAGCTAGAGAGTAGGAGGTCTTGTGAGGAGCAGAGAGTATGGTTTGGGTGATATTTAGAGACAAGATCGGTGACTGAGGACGGTCCCTTCGGACTAGTCTGTAGGGTAATAAAGGGGTTACGTAATGGCAGAAGGGCAGGATGGTGAAGGGGCTTGATTTGGATTGTGGTGGCAGATTATTGGTAGGAGGAAAAAAAAGGAGGGGACTCCTGCATCACGTTAAGTCCTGTGACATACTGGTCACTCAGATGGTGCCCTTCCATGAAGAAAGAAGTCCCCACCCTCCCTCCCCAAGCTTTTGTTCCTGAGTTTTGTTGTTATGGCTTTGCTTATGACATATATATATATATATATATATATATATATATATATAAAATTGAAAAAAAAGAAAAAAAAAAAGAAAAAAGAATACATACATAAATTAAAAAAAAAAAAACATTGCATTTTTTTCATACAGGACAATGAATAAATAAATAAATACAAAGTCATTAATTAAGAGACAACTTGTTATTATTGGTTCCAGTCATGTACTGTATGTTGTCACGTGGTATTTTTTGTCACAGTTTTGTGGACTGAGGTGGCAGGTGGCTGGTAGAGGCAGTGGAATTGGTAGCAGGAGGCCCAAGTAAGCCCCTAGTACCTAGGTGAATGGATGGGTGGATGGATGCATGGAGGGATTGATGGATAGATGAAAGTATGGAACATGGATAAATAAATTGAGTCATCTAGTAAAGATAATTTCTTCATAATACATAGAACCAACAATGGAGCATTACACATGGAAGATTATTATCTGCTATGAAACAGTACATGCTATCAGAAATAGATGGATTGATGAATGGATAGAAGATGGATGATAGATAGATAGATAGATAAATAGATAGATAGATAGATAGATAGATAGATAGATAGATAGATTATAGATAGATAGATAGATAGATAGATAGATAGATAGATAGATAGATAGATAGATGATAGATTATAGATAGATAGATAGATTATAGATAGATAGATAGATAGATAGATAGATAGATAGATAGATAGATAGATAGATAGATAGATAGATAGATAATAGATAGATAATGGAGGACGGGTAAATGGATGGATGACTAAATCAATGGATGGATGAATGAATGGAAAGGAGGATGGATGGATGGATTGAAGAATGGATGGATGAATGGATGGAACGGAGGATGGATGGATGGATTGAAGAATGGATGGATGAGTGGATGGAGGAAAGATGGTTGAATGGAAGGATGAATGGATTGAATGGAAACTGTTACGCTTGGAAGTCATTAGAGTAAACGTGTCCATTAGTGACAGTATAGAGCCAGATCAGACTCTGCATTTAATCGTCTTCAGTCAGAAAGGCCATGAGTCAGTGTTCGTCTTGACCCCCCACCATCCTAAATAACTTTTTTCCTCTCTCTGGCTAATCACTATATTATCACATACAACAGGTACAGAGCCAGTAGCAGATGTGCCGTGTCCCCTCCAGCCAGCGCACCTCTCGCTCCGCACGGCGCACAGATGGAGCAATGGAATCCTCTCATTCTATTTAGCCGTTCCCTAATCTCCTCTAACAGACACAGACAATGATACAGACCAGGGATGACTGCCAGGGGAAAAGGCAGTAAATGAAATGTTCTTCAGGTGACACAGACATGAAAACAATATGAGCAATTTAGAAGTTTGGCGATTCTCTCGGCGTTGTTTGTGTTTGGCGCACTATTTATGCACGCTCACTCTCCGATAATAAGAATAAAGGAACAAGATGACACGGGAACTGACTAGGGATGAGAGTTAATTGGGAGTTTTCATTTCTTAGAAATTTTGCTTGATTTAATTTCCATGAAATTTTGTCCAACATGCAACAAATACACGCAACAAAGCAACCGAGCAACTCCAGGTTATATAGCTGTTACTCATCGAAGACCATATGGAAGGAAGGCAACAGGGGACCCAAGCTGGGAGGTGTCAAGGAGGTATCAACGTGGTGTTCAGGGGCGGACTGACAACTCATGGGGCCCCCGGGCAATAGGGGATCATGGGGCCCCTGTGTCCACACTCAAAGCCCACCCAAAAAAGCCTAGAAAAGGTACCAGGGGCATGTCATGGGGCCCCCTACTGACCCTGGGCCCTCGGGCAGTGCTCGAGTGCTCGAATGGTCAGTCCGCCCCTGGTGGTGATCATATGTACCTGATGGCACCAACACCTTTTAATGATCTGTTAAAAACACGTTATGCATTAACTATACATAGTGAACTCGGTGTAGAGGTATTCACCCTGAGGTCATCACAGAGGACAAGGGGGCGCTCTTTATGTCTGGAAGAAAAGAAATTGAATCTCCAAACACGGAAAGGTTTCTTCACAGTAAGAGCTGTGAGAATGTGGAATAGACTCCCTCAAGAGTTGGTTCTGGCCAGCTCAGTGGATTGCTGTAGGAAAGTACTGGATTGTTTCTTGGATACACAGAATATAACTGGATATAACATTTATAGGGAAAGTTGATATAAGGAATATCTGATTGCCTCTCGGGGGATCAGGAAGGAATTTTTTCCCCTGCAGGAGCAAATTGGATTATGCTTTGCTTTTTTTTTTGCCTTCCTCTGGATCAACTGTGGGTATAGGATCAGTGGCGTCCCGAGCAGGGGCGGACTGACCATTTGGAAACTCGGGCACTGGCCGAGGGCCAGGGGTCAGTAGGGGGCCCCATGAGATGCCCCTGGTACCTTTTTCATAGGCTTTTTTGAGTTTGAGCAAGGACACAGGGGCCCCATGAGTTGTCAGTCCGCCCCTGGTCCCGAGGGCGGTGCAGGGGGTGCGCTCCGCACCGGGTGACACCTACCGCACGGGGTGACACCGAACCCACTCCACGAAAAGGTAAGTTGTAAAGAAAGCCAACAATCCCTGCAGGATGGTTCGGATCTGCAGATTGAGCGTAATGGATGGGACTCCGATCCATTATGTTCCCCAATCCACAGATCCGATTCATTCTGCGGGGATCGTTGGCTTTCTTTACAACTTACCTTTTCGTGGAGCGGGTCCGGTGTCACCCGTATAGGTTGCATGCCGACGATCTCCACAGGATGGATCAGATCTGCGGATTGGGGAGCATAATGGATCGGAGTCCCATCCATTACACTCAATCCGCAGATCCGATCCTTTTTCATAGGCTTTTTTGAGTTTGGGCAAGAACTGGATGGACTTTTGTCTTTTTTCAGCCAGACTAACTATGTAACTATATATATCATTTTTAATTATAGAATAGATATGTGGGTCTCTTTATATGGACATGGAGGTATACAGTACCACTACATTTCCATTTTCAGAAGCTTTTTGCCTGAAGGTCTCTACTCGCCCTCCAGAGGATTTACCCTCCCCCTCCTTCCTGACCAGGCCATTCTTTGCAGGGTTCTGTGTTACTTTAACTGACAATTGCGCTGTCATGCAACGCTACACCCAAATTAAATTTACAACATTTTTTTTCACACAAATTGAGCTTTCTTTCGGTGGTATTTTGATTGCCTCTGCATTTTATTTTTTTTGTGCTATAAAAACAAATGACAGGCAATTTTGAAAAAAAAAACAATATTTTTGACTTTTTGCTATTAAATATGTCCAATAAAAAATTTTTAAAAATTAAAATTTGTCATAAATTTAGGCCAAAATGTCTCCTGCTCCGTGTCTTTGCTAAAAAAAAAAACCCAATACGTGTAAATTATTTGGTTGAAAGTTATAACGTTTACAAATGGCGGTATACAGTAGATACTGGGATTTTTCTTTTTACTAGTAATGGCGGCGATCAGTGACTTATAATGGGACTTCGGGACTGCGGCATGCATTCTGACACTGGGGGGGAACTGACATGGTGTCACTGACATCCCCAATGACACTAATACAGTGATCAGTGCTAATAAAAAGCACTGCCACTGTACTAATGGCACTGGGCAGGAAGGGGTTAACATGAGGGGCGATCAAAGGGTTAACTGTGTGCTGTTTCACTATGTGTGCTCTGTCTGTGCTTTTCACTGTAAGCACACTGCTTTGTATGCCTCTGGAAAAAGAAGCTTCCAAAGCTTAGAGAGGTAGATGTGAATACTCAGCCTAAAAATGTATCATACTTCAGCCAATCCCTGGAGAGGAGTGTCCAGAAGGGTGGCTGGAAAGGTGATAACTGGTCTGAAGCACTGGAGAGCTGGATTCACTTTCTCCAGCTTTGAGAGCCTGAGGGGGCTGCTGCCCTCAGGAATCCCATGGACTCCATGTTCTAGAGGCCTCAGTGGTGTCAGGAATACAAATAATTAACCAAATCCATGGACTTTATAGGCACAAGACTAGCACAGGAATAGTGAAAAAACCCTCATTACTGTATGAGCACAACAGGTGTACAGAGCTAGGAACTGAGCACAGGAATGGTGGGAACCCCTCATAATGGGCACAGTGGGTGTACAGAGCTAGGAACTGAGCACAGGAATGGTGGGAACCCCTCATAGTGGGCACAGCGGGTGCAGTGGTGTATTTAGATTTTATGCTGCACTAGGCAACAAAAAAATTGCCCCTCCCCACCCCCCCGTCATGGATAGACCCTGACACTGACCAACACCTCCCTCCCCCCACGAAGAGAGCCTGACATTGACCAACAACACCCCAGCCCCCCACCTGAGAGAGCCTTCAACTACTACCGCCCCCCATACACTGGCAACCCACCACCCCGGGAAGAGATAAGACCAGGGGCACACTGACCATTCGAGCACTCAGGCACCGCCCGAGGGCCCGGGGTCAGTAGGGGGCCCCATGAGATGCCCCTGGTACCTTTTTTATAGGCTTTTTTGAGTGTGGGCAAGGACACAGGGGCCCCATGATCTCCTATTGCCCGGGGGCCCCATGAGTTGTCAGTCCGCCCCTGGATAAGACACTCACCTTCACAGCTCCAGAAATCCCTGGGAACAAGAGTCAGGCTCTGTATACACCACCAAGCAGCCTGCAGCCTCTCTCAGATCCCTCCTGGTCTCCATGCTGCGTGTGTCCCTTCTTCCATCCCTTCATTCGGGGGGGTGGCGCTGCCCCCCTGAAAATTGCCACTCTATGCAAATACCTTGTTTGCCCTGTGGTAAATACACCCCTGAGCGGGTGTACAGACCTGAGAACTCAGCACAGGGATGGTGGGAACCCCTTATAATGGGCACAGAAGGTGTATAGACCTGGGAACTCATCACAGGGATGCTGGGAACCCCTCATAATGGGCAGAACAGGTATACAGACTCGGGAACTCATCACATGGATGGTGGGAACCCCTAATAATGGGTGCATCAGGTATACAGACCCGGGAACTCAACACAGGGATGGTGGGAACCCATCATAATGGGAACAGCAGGTGTACAGACCCGGGAACACAGCACAGGGATGGTGGGAACCCATCATAATGGGAACAGCAGGTGTACAGACCCGGGAACACAGCACAGGGATGGTGGGAACCCCTCATAGTGGGCACAGCAGGTGTACAGACCCAGGAACACAGCACATGGATGGTGGGAACCCCTCATAATGGGCACAGCAGGTGTACAGACCCGGGAACTCAGCACATGGATGGTGGGAACCTCTCATAATGGGAACAGCAGGTGTACAGACCTGGAGCAGTTACAATATCAGTTTTGGATGGCCTCACCATTTGAATGAAGATAACACAGAAGCTGTCACTCCTAGAACACAAGGTCACAGTGCAGAAGATGATAATGTGATGTAAATAAACAAACATACAAATGACGTCCGCATCAACCAATGAGAACACCTCGCTCAGCTTAATGAACGGCCGCTTTCAAGGCAATGCATCAGGCTGAGAAGATGTCACGGCTCGGGTCGCTTTGATCCCGCATATTAATCAGAATATTTCTCTGTGTTTGTTAAAGCTAAATCTTCAATAAAAGTCCATTCCCTACGGAGGCGAAGCTGCAGCGCGAGATGGACAGCCGGCCAATCAGCCTCTAATGGACTCTCAATAAGGAAGAGGGCGCCAGGGACACAACTGACGGTGTATTGACTCCAGAGAGATTATAGGTAATATGAAGGAAGGAAGAATGTAAAATGAAATCTCACCATTTAAAGGCAAGATGTAAATGTTTTCAGTTTTCAGCCTCGGTTTCCCCCTACATCAATGCCTACCCATGAAGAGATAGGTGGAGCTATCTATGGAACATTGACCTTTTTCTCGATGGCATTGGGTTTCATTATTCCAAAATGATAGAACGCCAAATGAAGACATGCTTACAAGGAGTCTTTGCTGTCTCGTAAAGTCCCCAGCCAGTGACCTAGAGTGAAGACTTCACCATGCATACACGTTGTAACCACCCACCATAACCTCTCCAGGCATGGACTCCACTAGAACTCTGAAGATAAGCTGTGCTATCTGATAACAAGTCATCAGTAGTAGATCCTTCAAGTCCTGTAAGTTGGCGAGGTTGGGCCTCCATGGAACATCCCACAGATGCTTTATTGGATTGTGATCTGAAGAACTTGGAGTCAACAACGTAAAGTCCCCAGCCAGTGACCTAGAGTGAAGACTTCACCATGCATACACATTGTAACCACCCACCATAACCTCTCCAGGCATGGACTCCACTAGAACTCTGAAGATAAGCTGTGCTATCTGATAACAAGTCATCAGTAGTAGATCCTTCAAGTCCTGTAAGTTGGCGAGGTTGGGCCTCCATGGAACATCCCACAGAAGCTTTATTGGATTGTGATTTGAAGAATTTGGAGTCAACAATGTAAAGTCCCCAGCCAGTGACCTAGAGTGAAGACTTCACCATGCATACACATTGTAACCACCCACCATAACCTCTCTAGGCATGGACTCCACTAGAACTCCACAAGAAAACTTTTTTTCTTTTCAAATTTTTTGCTCTTTTTTTGATTATAGCACAAAAAAAAAAGAAAACACTCAGCGGCGAGTACATACCACCAAAAGAAAGCTCTATTTGTGTAAAAAAAATGATACAAATTTCATATGGGTACAGTGTTGCATGACCGCGCAATTGTCATTCAAAGTGCAACAGCGCTGAAAGCTGAAAATTGTCCTGGGCAGGAAGGGGGTATACGTGCCCGGTAGGCAAGGGGTTAACAAGACATATGACGACCTGCCATGCAGCTCATTGGCAACAGCACCTGAAAGGCCCACATCTTAAAAAAGTGCAGACTTCCCCTTGCTCCTCATTTGGGATCTCTGCCCCTACTCAGGGGCGGACTGACAACTCATGGGGCCCCCGGGCAAAAGGGGATCACGGGGCCCTTGTGTCCTTGCCCAAACTCAAAAAAGCCTATGAAAAAGGTACCAGGGGCATCTCATGGGGCCCCCTACTGACCCCGGGCCCTCGGACACTGCTCGAGTTTCCAAATGGTCAGTCCCGCCCCTGCCCCTACTATACCTCAATTCTTCTCAACAGCCTTCACTGAGAGGGGAGGATGGTACAGCAATGGGTGCCACCAGGGGCGGACTGACAACTCATGGGGCCCCCCGGGCAATAGGAGATCATGGGGCCCCTGTGTCCTTGCCCAAACTCAAAAAAGCCTATGAAAAAGCTACCAGGGGCATCTCATGGGGCCTCCTACTGACCCCAGGCTCTCAGGCTGTGCCCGAGTTTCCAATGGTCAGTCCTCCCTTGGGTGCCACAGGTTCTTGCTCCTAGTCTGCTAGCAGTACACCACCTGCTGATTTCACCAGGAAAATGTCATTACCCCAGTTGCTGAACTGTAAAAAAAATATACTGGTCCATATGTGATGCAAAAAAGAGAGTTAGGGAAAACATTTTTTAACACCCCCTCCAAAAAATGTTGAGCCCCCCTCATACTCAGATGCGGTAAGATACCTCTCAGTAAATTGTCCCTGTTCAAAGTTTGCGGTCAAACGTTTGATAGGTTTGAATGTCTGACCACGAACCGAACAGGGGGGTGTACGACCCATCATTACAATGCAGTGTGTTGACAACCCATCTGAATGTTCTGCCTTAATGTTAATATGTTGACATGATAGCATTGACACAATGCAATGGTCTGAACAGAAGCTGAACTGTTGAAGCTAGGTCCAAAAAAGCAGGGAAAGACCCAGTCACCACTATTGTATGTATATATTATACCATGTTATTATTTCAAGAGTTGTTTTCATTCTTTTCAATTAAATCAGTGGTCTCCAAACTTTGACCTGGGGGTCTGATGCGGCCCTTTGCTTGTCTTTATCCGGCCCTTGGGGCACTATTCCTCTTACTGATACCATTGATGGGGCACTATTCCTCCCACTGATACCAATGATGGGGCACTATTCCTCCCACTGACACCAATGATGGGTCACTATTCCTCCCACTGACACCAATGATGGGGCACTATTCCTCCCACTGACACCAATGATGGGGCACTATTCCTCCCACAGACACCAATGATGGGTCACTATTCCTCCCACTGACACCAATGATGGGGCACTATTCCTCCCGCTGACACCAATGATGGGGCACTATACCTCCCACTGACACCAATGATGGGGCACTATTCCTCCCACTGACACCAATGATGGGGCACTATTCCTCCCACTGACACCAATGATGGGGCACTATTCCTCCCACTGACACCAATGATGGGGCACTATTTCTCAAACTGATACCAATGATGGGGCAATATTCCTCCCACTGACACCAATGATGGGTCACTATTCCTCCCACTGACACCAGTGATGGGTCACTATTCCTCCCATTGACACCAATGATGGGGCACTATTCCTCCCACTGACACCAAAGATGGAGGACTATTCCTTTCACTGACACCAATGACAGGGCACTATTCCTCTCACTGACACTAATGATGGAGCACTATTCCTCTCACTGACACCAATGATGGGGCACTATTCCTCTCACTGACACAAATGATGGGGCACTATTCCTCCCACAGACACCAATGATGGGGCACTATTCCTCTCACTGACACCAATGATGAGGCACTATTCCTCTCACTGACATAAATGATGGGGCACTATTCCTCTCACTGACACCAATCATGAATCACTATTCCTCCCACTGACACAAATAATGGGGCACTATTCCTCTCACTGACACCAATGATAGTACACTATTTCTTCCACTGACACCAATGATGGAACACTATTCCTCCCACTGACACCAAAGATGGAGGACTATTCCTCTCACTGGCACCAATGATGCAGCACTATTTCTCTCACTGACACCGATGACAGGGCACTATTTCTCTCACTGGCACTAATGATGGGGCACTATTCCTCTCACTGACACCAATCATGGAGCACTATTCCTCCCACTGACACAAATGATGGGGCACTATTCCTCTCACTGGCACCAATAATTGAGCACTATTCCTCTCACTGACACAAATCATGGAGCACTATTCCTCTCACTGATACCAACAATGGGACATGGTTACCAAGGCTAGGCCATTTTCTACTCCCACTGCCATGGTCTGGCCCCTTTAAAATGTGAAGGATAATAAACTGGCCCTTTGTTTAGAAAGTTTGGAGACCCATGAACTAATGTATTCCCTGGTGGTCCCACCATGAAGATCCTTGTTCAGGAGTTCCTGTTATAAGGTAACAATGCTCTGTCTCTTCCTCCCACTTGTGCTCTTCTCTTGTCACCCTGTCACACAGGTTTTTGATAGAGGCATTGTAATGTAAATGTGGGATTCAAGTGATTGGACTGAGATGTGATCTGTAGCAATCTGTAATTGTAAATTTAGTTTTATTCCTTGTTATTAAAGAAATATTCAGTCATAGGTGTTCAGAGACATGAGCAGCTTCCAGGCTGGAAGTGACACCTGGGTGCCAATAAGATTTGTCACCTATATATATATAATCAGACTTTGCCACCTTCCTAAAGTTTAAAAGAGGAATGCAGACGTTTGGGCTTCATGACACCAGGGGGGCTCCGATGTGTCTGGGAGCTTTAAAGTATATCAGCAGATCAAAGGAATAGATTTCATCTCTCATAAAAGCTAAAATATTAGTTGCAGAGAGATGAAACTACTTCCTTCTGATTGGGCACTCTGTGGGCTACATCGGCATGTAAAAACTGTATTTGTGGCCTATATAGAATGACATAAAAATGCAGGAAATGGTTATGTGGCGCCAGATTGCGACAGCTGAACAGTGATTGGTACTGTCGCGATCGGACTGATGCGCTGGTGTCGGAAATTCAATCCCTGACTTGGTGATTCAAACCGTTCCTGGTCCAATCGACTTTGGGCATTTCAGCAACCAGAATGTCCTGTGGGCTGGTACAGGAACAACCCCAAGGTTGATTGGCCACGGACTAATGTCCAGCCCACGTCCATATTCCCATAAATTGAGGCCTTGAGGTATGGTCGTGGTGATTCGTATGGAGTCCGTCCTATTGACTGACATATCGCAGACTTTCCCTGACTTGCTCCAGTCTCAGGATAAATCTTGGTAAACGTTTTATTTCTGTTTTTATTCTCTTTTATTTTGTAGTCAATAGCCAATTGTGTGTCTCCTTGTATTTTCTGTATTATTTGTAACTCTTTATACGTTGTACATATTTTATGCACTGCCCACTTTTGGGATATTAAATCATAAAATTAATAAGTGACTTCTTTGTACTTAAGCTCGGGCTCATATCTCCGGAGATGTTAGATTGTATTGTATTTTAATGCCTTTATATGCTCGGTCAAGTTCATTGCCAATCTGTATGCAATTGCACTGCGTGTTGGTAGATTACGTGCAGATTGTAAGGGTTTCACGTCTGCCAGGCGGAGATCTGTGTGTGTGGGGTGTCCCAGCAGACCATTCTGCGGATAAACTGTGGGTGGTGGCAAGCTACCGTTTGTGGTGTGTCTGGTGTTGGGGGTGTATGGACAGTGAAAGAGTGATTAACACCAGGGTTCTAGCTTGTAGGATAGCTGGAGGGATCCTAGAAGGGTGTGTTGATCGCTAGGTTGCTCCTCAACCCTAATTAGTGCACCAGATGGTATGTAAGATTTGTGTCTACCTGTGTGTGTGGTCAGCCAGCTGGATTGGAGTGGAGTCTCCCTCTAGTGGTGGCCAGAGGTAGTGCGGCCTGTGAAAGTATATCACGGCCGGTTTTATATAAGTAAGTCAAGTCCCCCTTATTCCCTCTTACCCCAAGTCGCGGCCGCACGTGCGCGCCTCGGTTAGCTAGTCGCTGTGGGCGTGGCATGCGGTGGATCCATGACAGGCATCATTACACAGGTATGGTTTGTGATTATTGCCAACAAGAAACTGTCAATGCAGCTGTTACAGCTGCTTCCCCCCTCAGGCCCCCCTGCTGTCCCTGCTGGCTCTCGTCCTTCCCCTTAGGCCCCCCTGCTGTCCCTGTGCTGCTGTTTGAAGCATAGCCGCAGGACGAGAGGCGCGGCCCCTCTCACCTCTGCCACTATCTTGTCCCCATCTGACGAGGCCGGAGGGGACAGGATAGCGAGGTTCACACCTCTCTGTGGAGGGGTGCGAACCTCCTGCAGAGATGAAAGGGATCGCAGCAACAGTACGGGCACGGGAAGTTCCCGCGCTTGTGGATGTCCCTGGACAAAGGCTCGCGAGAAGCGTGGCCCGTGCCCAGGGGGCGTGCCTCATTGCCAGGCAACAAGGCACACCAGCTCCGGCCCGCCCCGGTTGCCAGGATGACCGGCGAGCGTCCTGCATCAGCTTAAGAAGCTGATGCTGGTAGCTCCAGGCATTCCTTCCTTCCGCTGTGCAGCCATCAAGGGAGCCCAGCTACGGCGGGACCCTTGAGGCTAACTCTGCATCGGACCCCAAGGATATGAGGAGGGGGGGGCCCCGCACACCAGCTGCCTGAGACCCCAGCTAAGGGGAGATTATCTGCCGGCCGCCTTAGACCCCAGCTAGGGGGGAGATTGTCTGCCAGCCACCTGAGACCCCAGCTAGGGGGGAGATTGTCTGCCAGCCGCCTGAGACCCCAGCTAGGGGAGAGATTGTCTGCCAGCCGCCTGAGACCCCAGCTAGGGGAGAGATTGTCTGCCAGCCGCCTGAGACCCCAGCTAGGGGAGAGATTGTCTGCCAGCCGCCTGAGACCCCAAGCCTAGGGGGAGAGTGCCTGCCAGCTGCCTGGGAACTCCACGCCAAAGGAAGAGACCACTCGCCCACTCCGGACCTCCACAGGTACCTGTGTCCTACTACCCTATCCCTGTCAGATCCGTGAGCATATGCTTCCCCCTGTTTTACCTGAACTGTTCCTGTGAGGACCCCTGCCCCCCTTGTTGGATTACAACCTGCTACAGAGACTTTTACTTTGCCCTTGGTGCTGGACTATCATTGTTTTAGCCCCCCTCTTTGCTGCCCCCCTATTGGCGAGGTCACCCTCCCTGCAATCCCCCCAATGAGTGACTGTCATTTTTTTGTCTCAATAAAGCTTTGTGCGTTTGCCATCTGCTCTGTGTGTTCTGTCCTGCCTACCCTCCGTCACAGCAGCCATCCATGAAATGCTTGTAGATAGGAAGTGACTGCATGAAGGCTGCAGGAGATCAGCAGGGCTAAGATACAACAAAAGATGGAAAATGTACTTGTTTATGATACACAGTGCAAAGTAAATGTCATCCACTTAAAGGTTTGCATCCGTTTTAATACGGATTCAGTGTTTAATGTTTTGCTGCTTTGTAAAGACAATGAGAGCCCATCCGCCCGCACCTCCTATACCGAACGCATTGCAATCATTTAAATAGCTGGTAACACCAACTAATTTGCCTCGTAAAGCTTCATTTGCTGCCATTGTTCTGAACAGGCCTTCCAGCCACTTGACTCTCCGTTCAGAAGAGATGCAAGTCTTCATGAATGAGTGATATATAAAAGCAGAAAAACCTAGAAGTCCCTGGATTCCATGGAAACCATCGCCCAGTCTCATCACTACACGCTCGGAAAAACTATTCTACGTCCAGAACTAAATAATGCTATTATAAAATGTTCTTCCAACCTCCAAATGCATTTCCTTGAACATCCTCATTCAGCACATTCATCGGATGTGAAAGGTCAAGTTTTTTTTTATTTTTTTCTGTTACTGAGATTTCAGTTTAGGCTAAGACATCAGTAGGGGACAGTCAGAGATAAATGATAAAATGATGCCTATGAAAGGGAGGCATGACCTCCTTGGTACCTTTCTGTAAATTGAATTGGGCACATTCCCTTCAAAGATCAGGTTCCCCTCCATTTCCTTCTCTCAACTGCTTGGATCACCCTTGTAACGTCTCTTTGTGAGTTGTTCAACCAGTTCCCGAACCCATGCCTACAGTCTAATATTTCAGTGATGACAGATCCAAGAACCCAGTAGCTATCCCTCTGGTTTACCACTTATTCAGTTTCTCACTTACCTTGGGCCATGTTGGGAAACACTTGTTCATATATTTGAGGCCTCTCTAATTCCAGTGGTTCCAAGTCTAATCAAGGAGGGGGGTTCCCACCAAACGCCTGAGGCCCATGAGACATGCATTGTCAGGTTTTGGGTGCATGCACCCAGGAAAAACTGTTCCTACCACCACCAAGCAACGGCACCCTGCTCCTTCTCCAGTCCAATGGGGTCACACCAAACACCTAAGGGCCCATGAGACAAGGGGTCCCAGGTTGCTAGGTGCGTGAGCCCAGGAAAAAAAATGTTCCTACCACCACCAAACAAGGGGACCCTCCTTCACTTGGCCACCACAACTACACCAATTGTTGGGTGTTACAGAAGGAGGGTTGTGGTACTCTCCATCCCAACTTCATCCCTATTAAGGGGGGTGGTGGTATTCCAGCTTTTCCCCAAAGGGGAAAGTGATCTCACGCTGTCCATGCCTACTTCTTCTCATCATGATGTCCCATCTACCAACCCACTCCCACTTCAACACATCCTTGGTAGCTCTCTGTAAATGGAATAGGGCACAGTCCCTTCAAAGATCAGGTCCCCCCTCCATTTTATTTTCCCAACTCCTTGGAGCACCCTTGTAACATCTCTTTGTGAGTTGTTCAGCCAGTTCCCGAACCCATGCCTACAGTCTAATTTTTCAGTGATGACAGATCCAAGACCCCAGTAGCCATCTATCTGGTTTACAACTTATTCAGTTTCTCACTTATCTTGGGCCACGTTGGGAAACACTTGTTCATATATTTGAGGCCTCTCTAATTCCAGTGGTTCCAAGTCTAATCAAGAATTGGGTCCCACCAAATGCCTGAGGCCAATGAGACATGCATTGTCAGGTTTTGGGTGCGTGCACCCAGGAAAAACTGTTCCTACCACCACCAAGCAACAGGACCCTGCTCCTTGTCCAGTCCAACAGGGTCCCACCAAACACCTAAAGGCCCATGAGACATGGAGTCCCAGGTTGCTAGGTGCGTGAGCCCAGGAAAAAAAATGTTCCTACCACCACCAAACAAGGGAACCCTCCTTCACTTGCCCACCACAACTACACCAATTGCTGGGTGTTACAGGGGGGTGGTGGTATTCCAGCTTTTCCCCAGAGGGGAAAGGGAGCTCATGCTGTCGATGCCTACTTCTTCTCATCATGATGTCCCATCTACTAACCCACTCCCACTTCAGCACCTCCCTTAAATACGTAGTGGAGCACCATACATCACTGGAAATCTTATCTAACAGGGCACTCCACCCTTCCACCTTAACAAATCGTACCCAAGCTCTACTGCTATATTGGAAATATAGGAGTAGGAGTCTGGTGCTCTGGCTAAAGTGTCCACTGTTATAGTATAAGCCCATAGATAATAGCTAGCAATTCAATGGCTTCTTAACAAATACTTTATTGGTTACATAAATGCTGATACATTATCCAAATAGGACATGTTTCGGCTTACAAAGCCTTCTTTAAAGCCTATGAAGAAGGCTTTGTAAGCCAAAATGTGTCGGAATTTGGATATTATACCTGCATTTATGTAACCAATAAATTATTTATACCCTGTTACCTTACATTTTAAAAGAAATCTGGATACATACGTTTAATCCTTGGTCTTTGATCTGATCATGTGACATCACAGGTTCTCTTCCTCCAGTAGTGGTCAGGCTCTGAATGCTGTTGAGAACGATGACACATATTGATGTCCCCCTGGGCCCATAGGAAGTAGGTTCAATAATGCTGGGCCAGTGTTGGAAAACAGAGGATGACACAGTGAGCAACAGTGCAGCGTGGAGAAGGCATTAAAGGGAGGTTATTTAGCGCTTTTGGGTTGGCCTTCCCTTTCATTGGCTAGGATATATAAACTAGGGGTGTAGCTGTGAGAAGGGTTGGTGTTTGGGGATGGTGGTGACCATGGAGAGCTCCATCAGGTAGTGAGCAGTTCACTTGTATCCACTCAGTGAGCCTTCTTCTTTGGAGCCTAACCAATTCCACATATGGGAATATGTAATGTAACCTATGGCAAATGGAAGAGACCTTGACCATTGGTGGCCACATACCTTTGAACAGGATTGCAGAACACAATGGCAGAGGCAATGATGTTCTAGAAAGGCTTACAACACCTTACCCTTATTTGGACTCTGTAGTGTTGTCTTGAACAATCAGTAAAAAAACCCAGAACAATAGGTTCCATGACTGGACATTTGATTACTGAGCATGATGGGAGGAGTGTGGCACAGTGTATTGAGTGAAAGGTCTATATACCCTTGTGTGGTCCTGTGTACAGCGCGGGCAGGAAACATCTTCTATGGCCCTCAGAGTGTCTGGGCAAGAGTAAAGAATTCTGCTGATGTCCAAGGGCAGGGGTCTACAAACTTCTTAAACAAAGGGCCACATTGCTGTTCTTCAGACTTTATGCAGCAGGAGGAATATTCTTCCACCATTGGCATTAGTAGTAGAAATTATGCCCCATCATTGTTGCCAGTGGGAGGAATAGCGCCTTATCCTTGGAGTCCATAGCAGGAATATTGCACATTGTTAGTATCAGTGGAAGGAATAGTGCACTATCATTGGTGTCGGTAAAGTAATAGTGCCCCATCTTTAGTGTCAGTGAGAGGAATAGTGCTCTATCGTTGGTTCCAGTGTAAGGAATAGTGCCCCATCATTGGTATCAAATGGGAGGAATAGTGCCCCATCATTGGTTTCAGTGGGAGGAATAGTGCCCCATCATTGGTGTCAGTGGAAGGAATAGTGCCCCATCATTGGTTTCAGTGGGAGGAATAGTGCTCCATTATTGGTGTCAGTGGGAGGAATAGTGCCCCATCATTGGTATCAGTGGGAGGAATAGTGCCCCATCATTGGTGGCAGTGGGAAGAATAGTGCCCCACCATTGGTTTCAGTGGAAGGAATAGTGCCCCATCATTGGTATCAGTGGAAGGAATAGTGCCCCATCATTGGTATCAGTGGGAGGAATAGTGCCCCACCATTGGTATCAGTGGGGGGAATAGTGCCCCATCATTGGTGTCAGTGGGAAGAATAGTGCCCCACCATTGGTATCAGTGGGAGGAATAGTGCCCCACCATTGGTGTCAGTGGGAGGAATAGTGCCCCATCATTGGTATCAGTGGGAGGAATAGTGCCCCATCATTGGTGTCAGTGGGAGGAATAGTGCCCCATCCTTGTCACATAATAGCGATGAGTACCCAGCTGCACAACAGAGGTAGCCCAACCTCTTGTGCACGTATACTACAGAGACCTGACTTATCAACCATCGCTAGGGGGCGCTACAGCTCTGTTTGGAAAACTTTATTTTGATATATATCGGAGGGGGGAGTGTGGGCAGATTTTATTTTATTTTTTTAAATCCTGAGTCGGGCTTTAAAGAACGTACTGACAGGCATATGTCATTACCACTCCAGCTTCTTTTAATATTTATTATAAATTCATATTAATTAATTATTATGTATCATTATTTTATAATGTTTATGAAACATTTTGTAAAAATAAACAATGACTTAAAAAGATCAAAGCAGAATGCACGTATAAAGGGATCTTGAACCCTTCTTAGTTTTTCCATCCTGGTCTGCAGTTATGTGATTTCCACATTGTACAGTGCAGACTGCAGACAGGCCAAATGTAAACAGAGCCATGTGCATCCTGTCCTGAGCATTAGTTCCAAGCTCAGGAACAACAAAAAAAATAGATTATATAGGCAAAGCTGCCTATTGTCTCCGGATATATTAATACAATCTCTGGTTGTTATCTTTTAAAGCCTATTCTTTATGATTTCATTAGAATTTGAAGGAATTAAAAAAAAATCTTTTGTTTTAAAGACAAATAAAACTTCAAGAGAAGAACATTTTAAACATAGTTCACATATACTGCATTCTAATAATGATCAAAGAGCTGTAATTTGCATTTCATTTTCTGCGGTGAATGGAGAGCTGTCAAAAACAACATGAACACAACAAAACCAAATGTATCTATAATAAGAGGCTGAGCCAGCATGGCTTAAAGGAACAGTCCAATATATATATATATATATACAGTTGTGGCCAAAATTATTCAACCCCCACTGAAATTGAGTGTTTTGGCCAGTTTGACATTGCTTTTGATCATTCAGTCATCTTGCTTACATTTACATTAAAGAGGCACTTGTAGGTCAGACAAATATAACATAACAGTTATAATGAAATAACCACAAATGTCTTTTCTGTGCTCACAGCATTATCAGTTTTATTCAACCCCCAAGTGACATTCAATCTTAGTACTTAGTACAGCATCCTTTTACAGTTATAACAGCTTTTAAACGTGAAGCATAGCTTGACACAAGTGTCTTGCAGCGATCTACGGGTATCTTCGCCCATTCTTCATGGGCAAAGGCCTCCAGTTCAGTCACATTCTTAGGCTTGCGCACTGCAACTGCTTTCTTTAAGTCCCACCAGAGGTTCTCAATCGGATTTAAGTCTGGTGACTGCGATGGCCACTCCAAAATGTTCCAGCCTTTCCTCTGCAACCATGCTCTAGTGGACTTGGAGGTATGCTTGGGATCATTGTCCTGTTGAAAGGTCCAACGTCTCCCAAGCCTCAGGTGTGTGACGGACTGCATCACGTTTCCATCCAATATCTCCTGGTACTGAAGAGAATTCATGGTACCTTGCACACGCTGAAGCTTCCCTGTACCTGCAGAAGCAAAACAGCCCCAAAGCATGATTGACCCTCCACCATGCTTCACAGTAGGCAAGGTGTTCTTTTCATCATAGGCCTTGTTCTTCCTCCTCCAAACATAGCGTTGATCCATGGGCCCAAACAGTTCTAATTTTGTTTCATCAGTCCACAGAACACTATCCCACAACTTTTGTGGTTTGTCCACATGGCTTTTGGCATACTGCAGTCGACTCTTCTTATTCTTTGGAGACAGCAAGGGGGTACGCCTGGGAGTTCTGGCACGGAGGCCTTCATTACGCAGTGTGCGTCTTATTGTCTGGGCTGAAACTTCTGTACCCACATCTGACAAATCTTTTCTCAGTTCCTCAGCAGTCACACGGGGACTTCTCTCCACTCTACGCTTCAGGTAGCGCACAGCAGTCGAAGTCAGCATCTTCTTTCTGCCACGACCAGGTAGCGTTTCAACAGTGCCCTTTGCCTTGAATTTGCGAATGATGCTTCCTAAGGTGTCTCTTGGTATGTTTAACATCTTTGCAATCTTCTTATAGCCATTGCCCTTCCTGTGAAGAGAAATCACCTCTTCTCTTGTCTTCCTGGACCATTCTCTTGCCTTCACCATGTTTGTAACCACACCAGTAAATGTCTAGAAGGAGCTGAGTATCACAGTCATTTTAAAGCTGCCTAATTGGTGCTTATTATGCTTGATTGCTGCTCGGTGACATCCACAGGTGTTTTCAATACCTGATGGAAAGCACCTGTATGAACCTCTGTTCTTCAGAGTGGTAGTCTTTAAGGGGTTGAATAATTGTGGCAATGAAGAAACCACATAAGAACCATTTACTACTGTATTACATAAACAACTGATGTCATTTTAGTTGCATTTGGGTAGTTACAACGTCCTTGTAGGATTTGATTCTGAATACAATTCCAAATGTACACTATAGTCCCTAAACCCCTTTACAGCATTGGGGGTTGAATAATTTTGGCCACAACTGTATATATATATATATATACTGTATTTACAGCTGTGCTCAAAAGTTTTCATACCCTGACAGAAATTGTGAAATTTTGGCATTGCTATTGAAAATATGACTGATCATGCCAAAAAATGCTCTTTTATTGAAGGATGGTGATCCTAGGAAGCCATTTATTATCAAATAGATGTTTGGCTCCTTTTTAAACCATAAGGATAACAGAAATCACCCGAATGGCCCAGATCAGAAGTCTCCACCCCCTAGATCAGAAGTCTCCACCCCCGAATCAAAAGTTTCCCTCCCCTGGAATGTTTGGCCTTGGTACAGACACACAAGGTGACACACACGGGATAAAATGCCAAGTAGAGGTTAATGTCCTATATCTGTGGCTTTTTAAATTGCAATTAGTGTCAGTGTATAAATAGTCAATGAGTTTGTTAGCTCTTATGTGAAGCACTGACTAGGCTAGATACTGAGCCATGGGGATCAGAAAAGAACTGTCAAAGTTGTGCGTAACAAGGTAATGGATCTTTTATAAAGGTGGAAAAAGACATCTAAAGATGTCCAAAGCCTTGAATATGCCAATCAGTGCTGTTAAATCACCTATTAAGAAGTGGAAAGTTCGGGGATCTCTTGATACCAAGCCAAGGTCAGATAGACCAAGAAAGATTACAGCCACAACTGACAGCAGAATTGTTCGGGATTCAAAGAACTTACGTTCATCTTGAACATTAAGCCCAATTCTACTTACCAGAGGCCTCCACATGACATTCCTAGCCACTGACATGTATGTCATCGAAGGAAGGATTGACACACAATATCCAAGTCGTTTCACTGAACTTTACTGGTGGCATTAAGGAAAAGTCATAACAGTCACATCACATATATTCCGGAGTCAGTTGATATTACACAGTCATCCACAGATAGTGAGCAGTCCACAGTAGTCACAAGTGAAAGCATATGCAGCACCTCAGCAGCCAACGTCCTTACAGCCTCTCCTCCACCTGGGGCCATTAGTACTCACAGGACTATGCTGTCTGTAGTAACCTCCTGACTGGGTACACCTCTCACGAGAACCCCACCAGGGAAGATGCCTCACACAGGGAACTTTTGCTCTGGCCTAAAATGCCTTTTGCAATCTGTCCCCATAAGGGACAGAAAGAATACATCTGGCTGCTGCAGGTCTACTCCTCCCAGACACTTGTCCTGTCCATGGCCTACATGTGCTAGTTAAATCCACATAGGTGGGGTTTTTTAGCTCCCATACCCCAAGTGCATCTGTGCTCCTCATGACCTGACTTATATATGGGTGCTGACTCACCCCTGGCACCAGGAGGGCTCTACCTAAAAGGGGCCTAACACCTGATGGCACTACCTGCTGTATCCCGACACTATTCTGGTACAGAACCTCCTAGTGGCAAAACAGCTAACTGCACCTGCCTACAGGCAAGCAATGGAGAGACGCAATGTTGCCTGATTTAACCCTGCAAATACCACTGTGCCATGCTGCAAATGCATGTACTGCATGGGGTTGCAGGGCGGTTGCGCACAGCTCCATCGACTTGCATGGGCTGCATTCTTATATAGTTAGCTTGGCTGAAAAAAGACAAAAGTCCATCCAGTTCAACCATTAAAAAAAAAAAGTTATAATCCTACACCCACAGTTGATCCAAAGGAAGGCAAAAAAAAAAAAAAAACAGCAAAGCATGATCCAATTTGCTCCTGCAGGGGAAAAAAATCCTTCCTGGTCCTCCGAGAGGCAATTGGATATTCCCTGGATCAACTTTCCCTATAAATGTTATATCCAGTTATATTCTGTGTATCCAAGAAAGAAGCCAGGACTTTCCTACAGCAATCCACTGAGCTGGACACAACCAACTCTTGAGGGAATCTATTCCACATTTTCACAGCTCTCACTGTGAAGAAACCTTTCCGTGTTTGGAGATTAAATCTCTTTTCCTGCAGATGTAAAGAGTGCCCCCTTGTCCTCTGTGATGACCTCAGGGTGAATAACTACACCGAGTTCACTATATGAACCACTGATGTATCTATGCATGGAGATCATATCCCCCCCTTATGTATTATACATGGAGATCATATCCCCCCCCTTATGTATTATACATGGAGATCATATCCTCCCTTTTGTATTATACATGGAGATCATATCCCCCCTTATGTATTATACATGGAGGTCATATCCCCCCTTATGTATTATACATGGAGATCATATCCCCCCTTATGTATTATACATGGAGATCATATCCCCCCTTATGTATTATACATGGAGATCATATCCCCTCTTATGTATTATACATGGAGATCATATCCCCCCCCTTATATATTATACATGGAGATCATATCCCCCCTTATGTATTATACAGGGAGATCATATCCCCCCTTATGTATTATACATGGAGATCATATCCCCCCTTATGTATTATACATGGAGATCATATCCCCCTTATGTATTATACATGGAGATCATATCCCCCCTTATGTATTATACATGGAGATCATATCCCCCTTATGTATTATACATGGAGATCATATCCCCCCTTATGTATTATACATGGAGATCATATCCCCCCCCTTATGTATTATACATGGAGATCATATCCCCCCTTATGTATTATACATGGTGATCATATCCCCCTTATGTATTATACATGGAGATCATATCCCCCCCCCCCCCCTTATGTATTATACATGGAGATCATATCCCCCTTATGTATTATACATGGAGATCATATCCCCCCTTATGTATTATACATGGAGATCATATCCCCCCCTTATGTATTATACATGGAGATCATATCCCCCCTTATGTATTATACATGGTGATCATATCCCCCCTTATGTATTATACATGGAGATCATATCCCCCTTATGTATTATACATGGTGATCATATCCCCCCCTTATGTATTATACATGGAGATCATATCCCCCCTTATGTATTATACATGGAGATCATATCCCCCCTTATGTATTATACATGGAGATCATATCCCCCTTATGTATTATACATGGAGATCATATCCCCCCTTATGTATTATACATGGAGATCATACCCCCCCCCCTTATGTATTATACATGGAGATCATATCCCCCCCTTATGTATTATACATGGTGATCATATCCCCCCTTATGTATTATACATGGAGATCATATCCCCCCTTATGTATTATACATGGAGATCATATCCCCCCTTATGTATTATACATGGAGATCATATCCCCCCTTATGTATTATACATGAAGATCATATCCCCCCTTATGTATTATACATGGAGATCATATCCCCCCTTATGTATTATACATGGAGATCATATCCCCCCTTATGTATTATACATGGTGATCATATCCCCCCCTTATGTATTATACATGGAGATCATATCCCCCCCTTATGTATTATACATGGAGATCATATCCCCCCCTTATGTATTATACATGGAGGTCATATCCCCCCTTATGTATTATACATGGAGATCATATCCCCCCTTATGTATTATACATGGAGATCATATCCCCCCCTTATGTATTATACATGGAGATCATATCCCCCCCTTATGTATTATACATGGAGATCATATCCCCCCCTTATGTATTATACATGGAGATCATATCCCCCCCTTATGTATTATACATGGAGGTCATATCCCCCCTTATGTATTATACATGGAGATCATATCCCCCCTTATGTATTATACATGGAGATAATATCCCCCCTTATGTATTATAAATGTAGATGATAGGTAGTCTACACATCTTCATTCAGTTCTGGGACAAGTGTTTCAGTTTTAGCCAACTATGTGTGCAAGCTGAATCTTCACAATGCCACATACCATTAGTCAGTCTGGCGTTACAGCCTTGTGGTCCTGAGAAGGATCAAGAGGAGAAGTAGAAGTGGTGAAAAACAGCATCAGCATCCTGAAGTGCATACTATTCCATCAAGCGAGTTTTGACTATATGTTGATTGGCACTTGGTGGAGTGGAGCACAAACTGTCTTGTGCTGCACGGGGAAAGTTTGGAACATTGAATATAAGTTCTGGTTTTGGACTCACTTGAATTTTTAGTATTTACAATCATTATTTGTTATTTAATTAAACCTTTGTACAATGATAAGTGCTGGAATGTATGTGTCTGTTATGTATTAGTTTATTTGTAGTCCTGGAATGGAATGTCCAGTTGCTCCATCATCAGACGGTACTGCTCCTCATTCATAGAGGACATGACAGTCTGTAGCAGGGTGCACACATCTTCTATGTGCCCAAGAGATGCAATGACTGGGCACAGTGTAGATTTCTACAATGGTATTCTGTTTAGGGTGGGATTGGTGAGGTTCCCAAATTGATAACCTTTTTCTTTGTGAACTTTAGACGGCATGTGGGCAGTCAGTGACTCTCTGGGTACTCCTGTGCCCTTTTTGTAGCAACACTATCACCCTAGCTCCTTGCAGCTTTTTATGAGCCATGATGGGCAAGTACCAAACCACCTCCTTCAGAGGATCCAGGAGCAATTTCTGATTGCTATTAGATGGCTTGCTGCCAGACCTCAAAGGCCTTGATCACATTGAGTCAGACTGCTGTCAGGCCACAGTCCTGAGCCCGCCAGCTCGAATGCTCAAACTTGGCCAACCTGTGAGATAATCCAAGTCTTATGGAGTATGTGTGACCATGGCTTCTGGTCTGGTGGGACTTTAGGTTTCTTGTTCCAAGAACCATCCTTTGGCCCCAGGAGCACCTAGTTTAATGGCAGCCTGCAGTTACTTTTAGCTTCAGACCTGCCTCAGATCTCCAGCACATCTGGTCCTCATCTTGGTCTCTCCTCAATGAACACTCGCCTTTGGAGAATGGCGCCAGTTCCTGTTTGAAGGTGGACATCTCCTGCTTCACGGCAGCTAGGCCTTGGGTGAGCTCCCTGAGAGTGATCTGCATGGCCAAAAAAGAAGGTGGAGCCAGGTAATTCTCCCACAGGGCTATAGGTTCCTGTCTTTTGGTCATTGCCACCATTTCCTCTGCAATACAACAGCCCTGGTGAAACATATGTCCGGGCTCACAGTCAATGCAGTGGAGAGTGAGAGGCGGTAGGCCCAAGCTGAAGAAAGCACTTGCCAAGGGAAGTGGAGAGCAGCATGGCTTGCCCAACCAAAGAGGGAGCTGACAGAAGTGTAGACATAGGCCCTACTCCTCTGGAACCTCTCCCTACCGCTAATGCTTTTTCTGACAGAAAGATGAGCTCCAAAACCTTTGGTGTGCAAAAAATGAGCACCTAAACCTTGGGGCAGGGACCTTAAAAGAGTCTGCTTGACCAAGATGGCCACCAGGGTCACCTGGATGCAGTGTAGCCAACCAGAACACTTTTCTTGCGAGCCGAGGAAACCATAGCGACACCAGATTTCTTCAGACTTACTCTCCAGCTGCAGTACTGCTTGGGTCTGCTACAGTGGAGAAAATAGACTGCACCTGCCACAGATACTGCCACCTATTGACCTTTTTAAACCCGGGCCCTGCATGAGATCATTGCTGGATGGTCTTTTAGCCTGTACTCTTTTTCTCCTTAATCCTGACATTGCTTGACTCTGTTATTGACCTGGTTGTCATCTGAACTGCCTCTGGATTACCCTTGCCTGTCTATGTCTACTGTCTACCTGTGTTACCGACCTCAGTCTGGACTCTTGATCAAGATTTTGTCTATCAATTTTGTACCTCACTGCCTGCATGTTGCCAACCTCTGTGCATCTATGACCTTGATCCTGCTTGCGATTTGGTGACCTCCTATTCAACTATTACCAAACTCAGCTTGTGACCTGGCTCTGCTCCCTACTGGTCTGGCTGACTGCCCTTGCAGTCCTCGTCTTAACTTACAGGGATGCTCAGATGGAAATTGTGCAAGAGACCACCCACATCACCTCAAACTCCTCATACAGGTACGTGACACCCACCCTCTCAAATGCAGGAAGAAAGTAAACCTTGAAAAGTTGTTCAGTTAAAGTGATACTAAACACACAGAGTTTAATTTCCATTGTTCCTTCTCTTTCTGTCTATGGATGAAAGCACTGTAATTATTTTAATAAAAAAAAAAGCTAAGTCCCTTTTTCCTAATCAATACAGTATACAGCTGTCATATGACCCAGCTCTCTCGCACCCTGTCTGCAAGGAAACACAAGCAAGAGGCGCTTCTAGTCCTCTGCAACTGGTCACATGTTCCAAATATAAAAACAGCCTTGGGATACAGAGAAAAAAAAATAATATCAAAAATATGTTTTAAATTGTCATACAAATATATATTTGAAAGCAAATCTGTATTATTTGTTGGCAGTAGCATGGTTTTTACAGTCACAGGTTGCCTCTAGGATGCGTTCAGCCTGTGTCTTAGAATAACAGTGAGGTGAAGCCTCCATCAATCAAGATGTAATATCCCATCCTCATTGTGTTTAGCTAGTCAGTGGGCATGGATGAGGAGGAAGGAGGGAGTGGGCTGCCATTTACCATAAATGTACACCCACATATGTGATTCTATAGTCACATTGGCTGCTCAGATGTGATAGGAGGGAAATGCTCAGCATAGAAACTCAGTGAAAACTGAGCATGTGCAGTAGCTGTCAACACTGCTCTGCAAAATCCCCACCTGCATTGGGGACATGGGCAGGAGAGGGAGATAGAGAATAGCAGGATCAACCGGGTTTTTTGCAGAATACAGAAAACAAATCCCATAGTGAATAAGAGAGCATAAACAGCATGTAATACAGCATGTATTGATAGTTTTTTATAATGTGGGTTTAATCACACTTTGACATGAGGATACAGCAGGGAAGCAAAATGTAGAGGCTTTGTCTTTAATTACTAGAAGGTAGTGGATAAACGGAAACATCTCAAAGGGCACTGATAAATCAAGATGTAAGCAACTACCACTGTTTCACCCCAGGTAAGTCCCCCAAGTCTTCATTATGGGGAATGTAAGAAACTTCAGCCTATCAGTCTTCTGTTATTAAAGAATAAATTGGATACGATGGACCATAATTTGCACAGCAGAGTCCCAGCTTCTTACCAGAGATCTTACAGAAATTCCTTTCTGTAAGTTATTTCATCTTGGAACACTCTTATATTTTGAGACTTCCATCGTCAGTCGCCAGAAAAATACAAGTTTCTTCAAAGTTCTAGATAAAGGAGGATTTGTCCTGAAGGATTTTACATCAATTGGTGGCATCAAAAAGTCCTGAAAGGCAAAAGTTTTCATGTAGATGGTGTCTCAGAGTGCCCACTCTTCACTCTTTATGAAAGGAAAACCATCACAAATGTGTTATCAATGTTGGAGTATATACAGTATATATATATATGGTATAACAAGATGTTTTCACATACTCGCATCTGGAGTACAATGGAGACCAGGACAAACATGGGAACCACTGAATGTCAGGCCAGTAAGGGGTCATTCACACCTGGTGCCTTAAGCTGCATCGATCAACGTAGGCGCAATGCAAGGACCCATAGAAAAAAGCAAACACTGTGATGTGTTGTAACAACGAACCACCTCTATATAACTCACACAAGCACATATGTGTTATGCGGACCATACATGTAAACAGGCTTACATTTGGATTCATTTGGACTGCAAATGCCTTGTGCTCTTGACATTAGTTTGACACCCTTGTGAAATCAATCAGAATTTACTGGCAGTTGAATCTGACCTGCAATTGACTTCCTTATGACTTGCAGTTGACACTTTCTGTCCCACAGTTGACTTCTTCTGACCTGCTGATGAGGTTGACTTCCTCTGATCTGCAATTGACTTCTGATCTGCTGTTGACCTATGTTTGACCTACAATTAATTTCCTTCTTACCTACAGTTGACATCCTTCTGACCTGCAGTTGACTGCCTTCTGACCTGCAGTTGATGTCCTTCTGACCTGCAGTTGACGTCCTTCTGACCTACAGTTGAAGTTCTTCTGACCTGCAGTTGACTTCCTTCTGATCTGCAGTTGACTTCCTTCTGACCTGCAGTTGACTTCCTTCTGATCTGCAGTTGACTTCTGATTTGCAGTTGACTTTTTCTGATCTGCAGCTTACATCTTTCTGACCTGCAGTTGACTTTCTTCTGAGATGCAGTTTACGTCTTTTGACCTGCAGTTTAACTCATTTAAGCTGCTTTTGCATTTTCATAGACTTATAAAGGGAGATAAGCAGTTTTGAAAGAAACAGGAGCCCATGAACACCAGCCCTAACATTATCATTTCTGCTTTTTGACCAATGGCATATCATGCATTATTAAAAACAATACTGCAAATTATTAAAATAGAACTTCAGTTAAAAATAAGATACAAAGGAAAACGTCAGTAAAAGATTAAATGGCAAAACCATTCTTCCCATTGATGACCAATGTAAGGAGCATTCTTCCTATTGACCACCAATGTAAGGAGCATTCTTCCTATTGACCACCAATGTAAGGAGCATTCTTCCTATTGACCACCAATGTAAGGGGCATTCTTCCCACTGATCACCAATGTAAGGGACATTCTTCCCACTGATCACCAATGTAAGGAACATTCTTCCCACTGATTACCAATGTAAGGGGCATTCTTCCCACTGACCCCCAATGTAAGGGGCATTCTTCCCACTGATCACCAATGTAAGGGACATTCTTCCCACTGATCACCAATGTAAGGGACATTCTTCCCACTGATCACCAATGTAAGGGGCATTCTTCCCACTGATCACCAATGTAAGGAACATTCTTCCCACTGATTACCAATGTAAGGGGCATTCTTCCCACTGACCCCCAATGTAAGGGACATTCTTCCCACTGATCACCAATGTAAGAGTATTCTTCCCACTGATCACCAATGTAAGGAGCATTCTTCCCACTGATCACCAATGTAAGAGACATTCTTCCCACTGACCACCAATGTAAGGAACATTCTTCCCACTGACCACCAATGTAAGGAGCATTCTTCCTATTGACCACCAATGTAAGGAGCATTCTTCCTATTGACCACCAATGTAAGGAGCATTCTTCATATTGACCACCAATGTAAGGAGAATTCTTCCTATTGACCACCAATGTAAGGAGCATTCTTCCTATTGACCACCAATGTAAGGAGCATTCTTCCTATTGACCACCAATGTAAGGAGTATTCTTCCCATTGACCACCAATGTAGGGGACATTCTTCCCACTGATCACCAATGTAAGGAGTATTCTTCCCACTGTCCACAAATGTAAGGAACAATATTCTCACAGACCACCAATGTAAGGAACATTCTTCCCACTGACCACCAATGTAAGGGACATTCTTCCCGCTGACCACCAATGTAAGGAGTATTCTTCCACTGACCACCAATGTAAGGAACATTATTCTCACAGACCACCAATGTAAGAGGCATTCTGCCCACTGACCACAAATGTAAGAGGCATTCTTCCCAATTTTTCTTTACTAAAAGTCTTGCAAACAATAAACATAAAATCATATACCGAATATACAAAATAATTATATACATATTTACACAAAAACAAAAATAATTATAGCAAGATCTGCTGTCAGACAAAAGCAAACTCTCAGAAATGAACATGGGGAAAATAAATGTTACCACAACTCACATCACTACACCAGACATCAAACCTGAGATGTCAAAAAACAACCCCGCCCCCATTATGCATGCAGCCCTTCTTCAAAAACAAGATCTTAACCAACAAAAACTAAGGGAGTGAAAAGAACAGCATAAGGAAAGAGTCCCTCACCCAGAGATGGACAGTTCAGCAAAGACAGGTCTGATATTCCTCCATGGCCTTATCCAGACTGCCCGAGACTCCCTGCCCTTCTCCAGACCCCAAATCTTCCCAACCTCACCCAGAATATCGTGCACCAGCACCTCAACAGGGAGGACTTTCTTCTGCAGGGTAATCTGACACCGTGTGTTCCATGTGAAGTAATGAACAACTAAACTAACTAGAAAAAGTGTGTCCAAATCAAAATCCCAGTGAGCTGGGAATGCCCCTGACACCCACTCTGCATAACTCATGCGATAGAGAAAGAACCCTCCCCACCCTTTTATACACTTCTATGTTAAAGGGACATTGGAGCAGAAAGTGGTCTATAGACTCTATCAACACACTCTGCTCTAGGACAATCCCGATCATCCACAGGACAGTGCTTCAGGTTCCTTCTCACATAGAGCCTTCCATGGAAAGTGAGCCAGGCTTGATCCCTAAACTTCAAAGGGATTCTCTCCAAATTAATTAAACGCAATCCCTCCCTCATTACGGAACCTGGGCAATCCTTTAGGACCAGTGACACACTGAAAGCAGAAGCCAAAATCCTCTCACCCAGAAGCTTCCTGGGAAGGGACCTGATAACTTCCACTGTCACCTGCCATTGCCGAAGTATTTTCAGACACGGGGCAACATAAGCCAGGAGCTTGCCATGTTGGACTCTCAGACTTTCCATTTGCCCCCATCTTCCCAGCCATGCAGAAAAGGCTTAAACCAAGACTGAAAAATACCCACCCATCCCGGCGGGGTCTCTGCTAACATATTACCAAGATTGTCCTTTAAAAAGAGCAAAGAAAAGAAAACTATTGGGTTGACCATTCCTAGGCCACCCTCCCGCCTGGACAGGTAAGTTACATTGCGTTTGATCAGGTTCAGCCTATTTCCCCATAACAGTTGGAAAAAACAGCTGTAGACCCTTTCATAGAGAGATACCAACAAGATACAGACGAAGCTGACATATAAAAAGATCAGGATCAGGTAAGTTTTAATCAAGTCAACCCTCTCCCTTAAGGAAAGCCTCCATTTCTTTCAGCTCGCTACTTTGGCATTGGCATCCATCAACCTGCTTTCCTAATTTCGATGAACATAGTCACCAGGACCAAATTTGATGCCCAACACTTTAATTTCCTGCTGGGGGTATGGGAAGGCATCCGGAAGTGCAAAGCTTTCACTCTCTTCACCCATCCAGAAAACTTCACTCTTTTCATGGTTGACTTCAGAGCCAGAAGCCTCCGTGTACTGCTCTATCACAGAGACCACCTCCTGCGCCTTCTCGGTCCCAAAGATAATAACAGACACATCATCAGCATGGGCCATGACCTTCAAAGGTGGCACTCCAGCAATGCCCAGAGGCACCCCGCACAATGATGCACCCTTTAGCCTTCTTACAAAGCGGTCAATTGCGAAAGCATATAGCAGGGGGCTCAAAGGACATCCCTGGTGCACACCAGAGCCAACCTCAAAAGGCCGCCCAACCCAACCATTAACAAGTGGGAAGCTCTCAGCCCCTCTATATAATGTCTTCAGCCAATCTATAAACCTCCCCTGCAGGCCGTATCTACCAAGCAGCAACCACAGATATTCATGATTCACTTGATCAAAAGCTTTTGCCTGATCCAATGCCATCAAGTACTTTCTCCATCCAGCAGCCCTGCACTGCTCCAAAGCCTCCCGGACAGCCAAAACTGCTGAAAAAGGTACTTCTACCTTGGACCAAACAGTGCTGATGGCTGGACAACAAATTGCCTGCTACTGACGACAAGCACCAAAAAAGAATCGTTGCCAAGATCTTTCTATCAACATTGAGAAGACTGATGGAGTGCCAGTTCTCAATCATTGAGGGGTCTTTACCTTCTGACATAAGAAGCACAGCGGATTGCCTCATGGAGGCAAATCCTCTTCTAGACAGCTATTAAAAACCTCCGCTAAAAAGGGAGCCAGAATGGACTTAAAACACTTATACAATTCAGCTGTCAATCCATCTAGCCCAGGCAATTTTTTGGTAGCCAGCTTGTCTATAGCATGAACTACCTCATCCACTGAAATTGGTTATGTCAAATTCATCAAAAGCAATGCACCATTTCCCAATCCTGGAGTAGAATCCAGAAAGCTTTCCATCCTGTCCCGGCTAAGGTCCTTTCTTCCCAGGAGGTTTGCATAATACGACCCAAAGATCTCCAAGATCCCTGATTTGGACTTCATCAGGGAACCTGTACTGTCTTTCAGGCCAATGACAGTCTTAACTGCTATGCATTGCTTATAGTTCTGGTAAGGATCAGGCAAATTATATTTCCCATTATCCCTCTCCAGAACCAAGGAGACATGCCAGACATATTGACACTTTATAAGAAGAAGCTTCACTTCAGAGATCTCCCCTGGATCTCCTCCATACGAGACAAGACGATTAAGCTTCCTCCGCAAATGCTGGTAGGCAATATACATACTAAGCTGCTTCTTCTTATGGCCTTGGAAAGTCTAATCGCCCTTTGTTTCACAAGCTCCCACCACTCTGACTTACTGCTGCAAAAGTCCAGAATAGAAACCTGTGCCTGAAAAAAATCCTCAAAGGATTGTCTTACCTCTACATCTTCCAGGAGAGCCAAATTCAGTTTCCAGATACCCCTTCCCCTGGGTGGAGTGTCCGAGGCATTCAGAGTCAAAGACAGCATACAGTGGTCAGAGAACTCCACCGCCTTCAACTCAGGAGCCGAGAAAGCAGAGTTCTCCTTTAAAAAAAACCTGTCTATCCTGCTCTGACTATTCCCTCTATGAAATGTGAAACATGTGCTGCCAGGGCAGTGCTTAATGTGCACATCTACCAGGCCTGCCTGTCTAACCAAATCTCTGAGAAAAACGCTATCATAACCCAGCCTGTCTATGGAGCCTCTCCTGTCTTCAGGCCTAATTATGGTGTTAAAGTCACCTCCAAAGACAACCTGCTGGGACGTAAAAAGGAAGGGCTTGATCTTTGTGAGGAGGCATTTCCTGCCCCATTTTGACTGTGAAACATAGATATTGATCAGGCGCAGGTCCTGCCCCCTAACAGAGATATCTAAAACCATGCATCTCTGCATTTCTACCTCAATTACCTGCAGGCACATTACCATATCGGTTTTAAAAAGCACCGCAACTCTGCTGCAAGAGACTAAAAGGAAGGACCACATCTCCACTCCCATTTTGCTAGATTGACATCAGTCAATGTATTGAGCCAGGCCTTTTGTAAAAATAAAATTTCAGCATCAAACTCACTAAGCAAAAATAAGGCCGTATCACAAGCTCTTGCAGATTTAATGCTGGAGACATTATTGGTCGCCACTTTTAACAGTGTCGGAACTTCCATCAGGATGATTGGGGTAGTTGTTTCTACTCTCTGCCACACTCTCATCACCCAAACCAGACTATGTGACTCCCCCTCAACCATAGAAAATAAAGAAATGGATAAAATCAGATTCCATCTCATCACCTGACAAAACTGAATAGGTGTTGCCAAGAAGGACCCTTTCTGAGTCTGATTCTGAGGAAGAAAGGACAGCTCTTCTCATCCTGTTCTTCTTTTTCTTCTCTTTAACCCTCTCCCAACCCTCATCACCTGAATCCCCTTCAGTAGGAGGTGAGACATGGGACATGGTCACTCTTCCCTCAGCCCCATTGGCTCCATCCCCATCCAGCACCCCCACACTCTCCTGACCATGTACCGAAGGTGGAGTAGGCCAGAAGGGAAGAGCTGCTAAACCTGCCCCCCCCCCCCCAGCAGCTTCAGCTTGTCTGGAGGATCTACGTACCGTAGGATTAGGAACAGGAGGGACAGACTCAGGGATGACATTACTGGGGGAAACAGAATCTGACACAACAGACGGAACAGACACAGGAGGGGCAACAACAGTTTCCTCCCTAGAATCAGCTGCCTCATCTTCTTTATCCAGCCTCTGTGGCTCAGCCTCCAGTCCTGGCAGGTTATGTAGTGCCTCTGGGCACTGACTATATGGATGACCCAGCTACTGGCACAAACTGCACCGAATCTGGGTGATTCTTTGGCCAAATGGCCTAAATTCTGGCACAGTGAGAACTTCTTTTTTTAAAAAAATATTTATTGGGTTTTCAGCAATACAAAACTGCATAAAATATACATACACGTGAAATTGCATATAACAAAAAGAGTGAGAGTTAGACACAATTTGCATGATCGGAGAATATGAGCCAAGGGATACAGTAATATAGAAATGTATATAAACTTATCAAAGGCCTTTGCCTCTTATAGTGAAGTATACCTTATTATTATTTTTTTATATAGTATTTATATAGCGCCAAAGGGTTTGCTCAGTGCTGTACAAAAACAGGGGGACGGAACATGAGACAGGACAGAAACAATACAATACACGAGGGGTTCGAGGGCCCTGCTCTTTTGAGCTTACAATCTAGGAGGGAGGGGAAAGTGGAACAAGAGGAAATGGCTGTGGGAAATGAAGTGGTAGGAGGAGTGGAGGAGGTCAGTTGTTAGGTGAGGGTGGGGTAGGCCTCCCTGAAGAGGTGGGTCTTCAGGGTGCGCCTGAAGGTGATGAGGGTAGGTGACAGTCTAATGGACTGGGGTAGGGAATTCCAGAGGATGGGGGAGGTCCTGGAGAAATCCTGCAATCGGGCGTGGGAGGAGGAGACCAGGGAGCTAGAGAGTAGGAGGTCCTGGGAGGAGCGAACGGCACGGGTAGGGTGGTATTTAGGTACTTATGCATTGAACATCAATAAAGAAAAGTATTATGCAAATAAACAGGGGAAACCAACCACTAAATATGGTATAGTGAGCTGCATGAAGGCAAGGGGGAGTAGGGGACGGGAAAAGGGAGACCTTGGTCAGGTGAGAGAAGGAGCCAGAGAGTCCAAATTTTTGAAGGACCATCTGTAGCCAGGTAAATTTAACATTATCAAATGCCTTCTTGCCATCTAAGGATATTATTGCTATATCTTTGAGTGGGTTGTGCTTGGCATTGTCCAAGACAGCTAGGACTTTGCGAATATTAGATGCCGCTGATCGACCCTGAATAAAACCTGCTTGAGAGGGTTGTATAAGAGAGGACATAAGGGAGGCTAGCCTATTTTCAATTACTTTGGATAGTATTTTGAAGTCCAAATTTAATAAAGGTATCAGTTAAGAGCCCGGATCGGAGGCATCCTTGCCAGTTTTATATGAGGTTGGAAGCTTGAGGGCAAGTAAACCCCCCTGCTTGTATATGGTGATAGACAGGTAATAGGGTCGGAGTGACTACTTTAGCTGTCAGTTTATAGAATTCCGTGTTGTAGCCATCTGGACCCGGGGCCTTACCATTGGCTAATGAAGCTATTGTGGTATTAATATCATGTGTAGAAATTGGAGTATTAACTGATGCCAGGGAAATTGGATTGACTTGCGGCCGTGAGAGTTGATCTAGGAATGTTTGTGCTCGTGTCATGTCTATCGGGTCAGGTCCATACAGTTGACCATAGAACTGTTCCAAAATGTGAATCATCTCCTCAGGAGTGTCCTGTAAGGAGCCTTTAGGATCTTTCAAAATTGTGAAATGAGTGGTCGTATTGGTTTTTTTGCAGAGGCGAGCAAGTAATTTACCTGGATTGTTACCGAATTTGTGATACTGTAAATCCAGGTAGGATTGATGTATGGTTTCTTGAGCTTTGGCCCAAAGGTCAAATTGATTTTTGGCTTCAAGCCCGGTTTTTCTGTGATCATGTGAATTTATTCAGCTAGTCGTGCTTGAGAAACTCTTAGACGGTTGCTAGCTTCACGGAATTGCTGAGATATTATTTTTTTATATACCGCTGCAAAAGCTATAATTTTTCCTCGTATCACAGCTTTGCCTGTCTCCCGAAACAAGTTAGGGTTCGATTTATGGGCTGCATTGGTCGATTCGAACTCTAACAGATGTCAGTAATCACTTGGAGAAGGTCTTTGTTATTAGATAGATAAGAAGGAAAACACCAGATTCTGGGCGACTGTTGGGAGTCAAAATATGCAATGTGAATGGAGATCGGGCTATGGTTTGAGATATCAATGTCATGAATGACAGAATCGGTGATGAAATTTAGAAGTGAAGGATTACAAAAAAAGTAATCTATTCTTGATAGAGTATGGTGGACAGGTGAGTAAAACGTATACTCTCTGCCCTCTCTGACGCCAAATATTTGTTAGTTGCATTGATTCTACTAAATGTGAAAGTGTGGTGGTATTAGGAGGAGAGATTGGAAGAATCACAAGTAACTTGCATCTGTCTTTTGATTTATCCTCCTGAGGGTTCATGAGAGAGTTGAAATTTCCTCCCATTATCAAAGGAAGGTGTAAATACTGGGATACATGTGAGGAAACGGTTTGAAAGAACATTTTAGAAGGTGAGTTGGGGACATAAATGTTAGACAGGACAAGGTCTCTGGAGCCTAAACGAATGTGTAGGGTGATCATATTTCCCTCATCATCTACGTCAGTAGACACTAACTCATGCAATAAATATTTGTGGAAAAGTATCAAAACCCCTGCTTTGCCTCTGAGGGTGAGCTGTGTACCTGACCTACCCAGGGGCGGACTGACCATTTGGAAACTCAGGCACTGCCCGAGGGCCCAGGGTCAGTAGGGGGCCCCATGAGATGCCTCTGGTACCTTTTTAATAGGCTTTTTGAGTTTGGGCAAGGACACAGGGGCCCCATGATCCCCTATTGCCCAGGGGCCCCATGAGTTGTCAGTCCGCCCCTGGACCTACCCATAGTTTTTTCAGACGCACGTAGTCTGCTTGTGTCAGATGGGCTTCTTGTAACAGAGCTATATGGTCTGTGCACTATTTGGCACGACCACTTTTTTATTTTCTATTTATTTAATTTATTCACCTCCCACGTTTTGTCACTTTTTCTTACTTATGTGTGTGTTTTTCTCACAGGATGGAGGGTGTGGGTCCTTGGGCCTGCCCTGAAGTCTAGGGGGAGGATGTGTGGCCTTTTGGTTCCTTCCTCCCCTGTCCCTGTGGGGTTTTCTCTTCGTGAGAGCCTCCTGACCAAGTACTGAGTGTCTGGCTTCGGCTGGCCACAAGGAATGGTGGTCCACCCGGCCTTTTGGCCAGGAGGACCAAATGGGAACTTTGTCCCTGTCAGGAGCTTTGTGCTCCGGTGGATCAGGGTAGTGGTCCATCCCCTTCGGGGGAAGGACAAAGCACACCCCTAAGTGCACTTTTTCGTGTGGTGTTTTGCACTTGCACTTTTTTTGTGAACACTTACGGGTTTTTTGTTTTTCACATGTTTGCAGAAAATATCTGCCTTTAGACACCTCAGATGGTGTAGGTTTGTATGTTGATCTCAAGCCCTTGACATTCCACGAAAAGACACAGATCATTACAACTTTACAGTGACAGATCTTACATAAGCATATCTTATACCTGTTTTTGCTGTCTCCAACCTCTTCCACCACCAGTAAGTTGGCTCCAAGTAAGATATTGGCCTGGTAGGTAGAAGTTTAGGTCCCGAAATAGAAGAGACAGGGAAGAAAGAGGGGTGGGGAGGGCGAAAAAGCAAGTCTGTAGCCCAATAGGGGCTCAAAATGAAATAAACAAAGGAAAAAAACCATTGTGATAGTCTGGACTTCACATTATTCCCCATGCTACTCATTTCTGTGAACAGCATTACCAAAATTCTTGCTGATGATTCCGTACTGGGACTGGGATCGTTAAATGTCACTGACCTGCCCCACTGTTACATTCTGGTGCGCCAGAATGATTAATTTATAAGCTCAGTATGAAACATCAAAAGCATGAACATTGGAAGGCTGTGGTAACCCTACTTAAAAAGCACATAAATCAGCAATAATAAAACCAACAAAATTGTGAAATACTTGTGCAGCTTAACCGTAACGGCTATGCCAACTTTTGCAACGTGGGGATTTTTGCTTGGAGGCTATATTGAGGTTTATCGTTAAACGATAATGATATCATTACGGGGGCCTGAGTTTTCCTGAGGTTTGTGCTACGTTGATCCCTGGGACCCATTAGAAGAGGATTTGTAGAACTCGGAGTGTCCTGGGGTGCATTCATGTATACTTGCATATATTGTGCTGCTTCTTCTGGGTGTGTGAAGGCTTTCAATTCACCTACTTGAGTAATCAGAGTGTGGCGGGATAAGTCATCGTGAATTTAATGCCTTTCTGATGCAATGCTGAGCAGATAGGTTGGAAGGCTTTGCGTTTACGTGAAACTTCCAGTGAGTAATCTGCGAATAACAGCAACTTGTGGCCATAAAGTTGGAGTGATCGAGAATTGTGAAAAGATTTAAGAAGAGTCACTTTGTCCGAGTAACTAAGATATTTGACAATCACTGACCTTGGAGTGCATCTGTCATTTGACAGAGACCAGGCGATGTGCCCTTTCCACAATATATGCCGAGGTTATGCCCAAAGCTTTGGGAATGCGTATGGAGCAAATATCAATACGAGAACTGGAGTTATAAGACTCAGGGAGTCCTATAATCCGTAGATTGTTCCTGCGTGACCGGTTTTCTAAGTCATCCAGCTTCTCCAGTATGAACTGTTGCGTTCGTGTGACTTGGTGGGCTCATCCTCCAAGTCAGATAGTCGTTGATCAGCATCTGATAATCGTTTAACTTTTTCATCTCTTTCCTTTCTGAGTTGCTCTATACCAGAAGATGCTGTGCGGTCTACAGCTGATGTGATTGTAGGTGATAATAGGGCTGCCATAGCTTGTGCAATTTGGTCGTACTGGTCATCAGGAGGCTGCATCTTGGGAGACACTGACTGTGACTGTTAGACTGTCATGCTTGTCTCCATGCTGTCAGCCATCTTGACTGCAGATGTGTCTGTGCTGTGTGTGACAGGCCGCGCAGCAGTTATGGACCCGGGAGGCGCCGGCACTAGTTACCGCCTCATGCAGAGCGATCCAGAGGGTCGGGGGGAGGGGTTCTCGGAGCCGTGTGTGGGTGTCCCAGAGCCGGTGTGCCAGTCTTGTAGGCAGCGGGGTCCGGAGCCACCGTTCCTTGCGACTCCTACTTGTGGCGCCAGAACCAGAAGTTCTTATGAGCACTTCTTGATGGTGCAAGACGATGCAAAGTGGCCTTTCTCTCCACATTTATTACAAACCTTAGGCTGACCCTGATAGAAAACGGTCAGCCAATCCCTCCCCAGAAAACCTGAGCAGGGCAGGTGCTGAACCACATTGCCCAGCACCCTCAATTGCAGCGACATTGTCCAGGCCCCTGTCCATATTCCATGCTCATCCAGGACCTTCCGCAGCGGGGTGAGAACCTCGCCATATACAGGTGAAACTCGAAAAATTAGAATATGGTGCAAAAGTTCATTTATTTCAATAATGCAACTTAAAAGGTGAAACTAATATATGAGATAGACTCATTACATGCAAAGCAAGATAGTTCAAGCCGTGATCTGTCATCATTGTGAAGATTATGGCTTACAGCTCATGAAAACCCCAAATCCACAATCTCAGAAAATGAGAATATTACATGCAATCAATAAAACAAGGATTGTACATAGAACAATATTGGACCTCTGAAAAGTAGAAGCATGCATATGTACTCAGTACTTGGTTTGGGCCCCTTTTGCAGCAATTGCTGCCTCAATGCGGCGTGGCATGGAAGCTATCAGCCTGGGGCACTGCTGAGGTGTTGTGGAAGACAAGGATGCTTCAATAGCGGCCTTCAGCTCTTCTGCATTGTTCAGTCTCATGTCACTCATCTTTCTCTTGGCAATGCCCCATAGATTCTCTATGGAGTTCAGGTCAGGCGAGTTTGTTGGCCAATCAAGCACAGTAATCCCACGGTCATTGAACCAGGTTTTGGTGCTTTTGGCAGTGTGGGCCGGTGCCAAGTCCTGCTGGAAAATGAAGTCAGCATCCCCATAAAGCTTGTCTGCGGAAGGAAGCATGAAGTGCTCCAAAATCTCCTGGTAGACGGCTGCGTTGACCCTGGACTTAATGAAGCACAGTGGACCAACACCAGCAGATGACATGGCTCCCCAAATCAACACAGACTGTGGAAACTTCACACTGGACTTCAAGCATCTTGCAGTGTGTGCCTCTCCATTCTTCCTCCATACTCGGGGTCCTTGGTTTCCAAATGAGATGCAAAAGTTGCTCTCATCAGAAAAGAGGACTTTGGACCACTGAGCACCAGACCAGGTCTGTTTTTCTTTAGCCCAGGTAAGACGCTTCTGACGTTGTTTGTTGTTCAGGAGCGGCTTGACAAGAGGAATATGACATTTGAAGCCCATGGCCAGGATAATCTGTGTGTGGTGGCTCTTGATGCACTGACTCCAGCCTCAGTCCACTCCTTGTGAAAGTCCCCAACACTTTTGAATGGCCTTTTCTTGACAATCCTCTCCAGGCTGCGGTCATCCCTGCTGCTTGTGCACCTTTTTCTTCCACACTTTCCCCTTCCACATAACTTTCTATTAATGTGCTTTGATACAGCACTTTGGGAACATCCAACTTCTTTTGCAATGACCTTCTGAGTCTTTCCCTCCTTATGGAGGGTGTCAATGATGGTTTTCTGCACAACTGTCAGGTCAGCAGTCTTTCCCATGATTGTGATTCCTACTGAACCAAACTGAGAGACCATTCAAAGGCTCAGGAACCCTTTGCAGGTGTTATGGCTTAATTAGCTGATTAGAGTGGGACACTTTGAGCCGAGAATATTGCACCTTTTCACAATATTCTCATTTTCTGAGATTGTGGATTTGGGGTTTTCATGAGCTGTAAGCCATAATCATCACAATGATGACAAATCACGGCTTGAACTATCTTGCTTTGCATGTAATGAGTCTATCTCATATATTAGTTTCACCTTTTAAGTTGCTGCACTGAAATAAATTAACTTTTGCACCATATTCTCATTTTTCGAGTTTCACCTGTAGGCATAGCCACACTACCAAATCAGCCTCTGGTGTGGATTTGTTATGGACTAGGATTGTCACTGATTTGATCAAAGGCTGCCTCGAAACTACCTTTGCCACCAAACCTCTTCACTGCTGAAGGCCCCTGTACCTCCTATACATCTCCCGAAAAAAGATCCAGGCCTTCAGGTTTCACAAATGACAAATCATATTCATAACTTCCAAATGGGCAGATCAAAGCAAATACATCACAGGCTTTAAATTCCATCTCCTGACTCAACTCAGTCACCCTCCTCCTTACTTGGTGGGGTTCCCTCCCCCTCCCACTTCAACTGAACAACATTCCTCCTTCTGAGCCCACCAACCATCCCACCACCAAACCTCCACAAATTGTGACTACTAGAATTTCCAACACTCCCTCCACCCCCCTTGGTGCGACTCCCCCCACAGAAGCAAAGATCCCCACATTTCTCCCAGCAGTGGAAACATTTGTATGTTTGGATGCATCTAATACAACTCTAGCAGATACCGATTGTACAGATACAAGATTGGTTGGTGAATCCTCTCTCTACTGAGCGGGGGGGGGGGGGGGGATTTAATTTTTACTCCTGTCAGCAACATTAACCCCATCACCCACCACCAATAAATCCATTGCTTTAACATTCTCACCACTCATATTATTTGCCAACACGTTCATAGACTTCACAGCAATGTTCGTAATCACTGCTGCAGTAATAGAAACTTCAGCTCCAGTTGTCATCTCCTCCTGCAGAAAAGAACTTTCAGCCCAGGAATGTGCTTGTGTTCACACACTAGCAACAGGTAAAACATCACAGACATCCATGTTTGCTGTTTGCTTTCCACATGGTGTAGTGTGCTGCTCCCATCCCCCAGCAGCATCAATCAGCTCTGGAACACATGGGAGTTCAGGTGCAGCAGAATTCTTACAGCCAGTGGCCATCTTGCTTGCAGCATTCCCAGAGGCACTACTGGTCTCAGAGAAGGCAGGAGCAGCAAAATCCATGTCCGTGGAGTTTGGCGCAGATCTATCCACATTTCTCTGATGGTCTGGAGACATCTCTGTCAGGGGTTTTCCTTCTGAGGGTTTCTCCACAGCAGAAACTTCCACAGCAGGTTGTTTACAGAGCTTCTCTTTCTATTTCTCAGCCAGGACACCATCCACCACAGCCAGTGGGGCAGACATGTTGGAAGCAGCCATCTTGGTGTACTGGGACTTCTCCACCATTACATGTTTTGCTGGCCTGTACCTCCACTGTCCATCTTCAGGGACTTCTGACAGATCATTCAAAAAGGCGAACCTGTCTGTTGTTTCTTCACCTCCTCCATTTGCTGTAGTTCCGGTTTCATGGCCAATATGTTCTTACTACAGCCCTGGCAGTATTTGGCTCTGAAAAATTTATGATCAGCCTTCAAAACTTTAAGTTTTTCCTCAGCCCTTCCAATAGCCAAGAAATGATACATAATCTTCTGTCTGAAGACATCCACATGCTCACCAGGGCCTGGACCCACAGTCAGGTCTTCCTCCCCCTCCTCCTTCTCCTCACTAGGCCCAGTGTCATCAGGGGGATCCCTCCCAGGGCCTCCCCCTGGATCAGGCATGGTTCCTGGGCCAAGCTAGCAGGCAAGGCCCAGGCTTGAAAATGCTTGTTCTCAGGGAGAGCTCCTTCAGTGTGTCCTCCTCCTTCTCCCACAGACCACCACTGTATGAGGAGTTACACTATCAGTATAACAGAGCCCTTCTTTTACTGATCACTAGTACAGTGAGGCCATTTTCCTACTGTCCACCAGTATTTTGGGCTCTTCTCTAAATAATCACCAATGCAATGTGACCATTCCCCCACTGGTCACAAGCATAAAGGGACATTTCTCCCAATAACCACCAATGTAAAAAGATCTTTCTCAAACTGACCACCAATCTAAGGGGACCCATCTAAAACATCTATCCATTTAAGGAAGGATTGCACCAATCACCAATAAAAGGGGCCCTACGATGATCACCAATGTGAGGGGACACTTGCCTATGGACCATTGGTCTGAAGGTTTTTTTCCCCATTGACCACCAGTGTAAGGGAACTCTACAGTTTTCACAGCCTTTTCTTTTCTGGCATATATTATTATAATTATTTGCTACTGTAAATAATTTTGTCATATAGAGCAGTCCTTTGTATCAAATTAGCTAAATGCACTATATTCCTTATTCTATTATTTATTCCTATATCTTAGCTCGCTAATAATATTAACAAACCATGAGCTATAGATACAGCAATTGGTATCAGGAGTTCCCTGAGACCTGAAGGTTATGCTAAGGGTTCCTCCATGTTAGAAAGGTTAAAGGTGAACTACCAGAAGATATAAAGACTTGCTAAATCCCCAGAGGACCCTGTGCAGACAGCATTTGTCTCTGTGTAGATCAGTGCTGTGGTCTGGAAAAAAAAATGCTTTTATTACCCCTGTACAGATCATTAGTAAGACCTCATCTGGAATATGCAGTTCAGTTTTGGGCATCAATTCACAAATAGAACATTGGGGAACTGGAGAAAGTACAGAGAAGGGCAACAAAACTGATAGGAGGCATGGAGGAGATCAGCTATGAGGAGAGATTAGAGGAACTGAATGTATTCTCTACTGAGAAGAGGAGATTAAGGCGGGATACGATCTCCATGTATAATACATAAAGGGGGGAATATGATCTCCATGTATAATACATAAGGGGGGATATGATCTCCATGTATAATACATAAGGGGGGGATATGATCTCCATGTATAATACATAAGGGGGGATATGATCTCCATGTATAATACATAAGGGGGGATATGATCTCCATGTACAATACATAAGGGGAGATATGATCTCCATGTATAATACATAAGGGGGGGGATATGATCTCCATGTATAATACATAAGAGGGATATGATCTCCATGTATAATACATAAGGGGGGATAAGATCTCCATGTATAATACATAAGGGGGGATATGATCTCCATGTATAATACATAAGGGGGGATATGATCTCCATGTACAATACATAAGGGGAGATATGATCTCCATGTATAATACATAAGGGGGGAGATATGATCTCCATGTATAATACAGAAGGGGGGTTATGATATCTATGTATAATACATAAGGGGGGATATGATCTCCATGTATAATACATAAGGGGGGATATGATCACCATGTATAATACATAAGGGGGGATATGATCACCATGTATAATATATAAGGGGGGTATGCTCTCCATGTATAATACATAAGGGGGGGGGTATGATCTCCATGTATAATACATAAGGGGGGATATGATCTTCATGTATAATACATAAGGGGGGGATATGATCTCCATGTATAATACATAGGGGGGGGGGATATGATCTCCATGTATAATACATAAGGGGGGATATGATCACCATGTATAATACATAAGGGGGGATATGATCTCCATGTACAATACATAAGGGGGGATATGATCTCCATGTATAATACATAAGGGGGGATATGATCTCCATGTATAATACATAGGGGGGATATGATCTTCATGTATAATACACAAGGGGGGGGGGGGATATGATCTCCATGTATAATACATAGGGGGGGATATGATCTCCATGTATAATACATAAGGGGGGATATGATCACCATGTATAATACATAAGGGGGATATGATCTCCATGTACAATACATAAGGGGGGATATGATCACCATTAGAGATGAGCGAATCGAACATGGCGAAGTGGAATTTGTTTCGAAGATTAGGAAAAATTTGATTCGCGCCGAATCCGAAAATTAGCAAACTTCGGATGCACGAATCGAATTTTCCCAAAAATGGCGGCGACATGTGTGGCGACGGAGCGGGGATCTCTGGGAAGGCGCGCAGACAAGGCACGCTGACCCATAATGCATTCATTCATGACATGTGATCGCATTAGCCAATCAGCAGCCAGCCAGCCAGCACTGTGTAATGGTGGAGCTATAAATCGCGGCCATCTTAGAATTCTCCATTAGCCTCCGGTCATTCAAGAGAGACAGACCTGTCTGTATTAGGGACAGAGTTAGGGCCACAGAGACTTTAGGGCCACAGAATCGTTACTCAGGGACACAGAATCGTTACTCAGGGACACAGAATCGTTACTCAGGGACACAGAATTGTTACTCAGGGACACAGGATTGTTACTCAGGGACACAGAATCGTTACTCAGGGACAGACACATAATTGTTACTCAGGGACACAGAATCGTTACTCAGGGACACAGAATCGTTACTCAGGGATACATAATCGTTACTCAGGGACACAGAATCGTTACTCAGGGACACAGAATCGTTACTCAGGGACACAGAATTGTTACTCAGGGACACAGAATCGTTACTCAGGGACACAGAATCGTTACTCAGGGACACAGAATTGTTACTCAGGGACACAGAATTGTTACTGAGGAACACAGAATTGTTACTCAGGGACACAGAATCGTTACTGAGGGACACAGAATCGTTACTCAGGGACACAGAATCGTTACTCAGGGACACAGAATTGTTACTTGGGGACAGACACAGAATTGTTACTCAGGGACACAGAATTGTTACTCAGGGACACAGAATCGTTACTCAGGGACACAGAATTGTTACTCAGGGACACAGAATTGTTACTCAGGGGCACAGCATTGTTACTCAGGGACACAGAATTGTTACTCAGGGACACAGAATCGTTACTCAGGGACACAGAATTGTTACTCGGGGACACATAATTGTTACTCAGGGACACAGGATCGTTATTCGGGGACACAGAATTGTTACTCAGGGACACAGAATCGTTACTCGGGGACACAGAATTGTTACTCAGGGACACAGAATCGTTACTTTCTGCTTCACAACCACTATTGAATTAAAGAGTATGTCAGACAACACGCAGAGGAGTGGCAGAGGAGGCAATGTTTCAGGAGCGAGCAGACGTGGCAGCAGAGGAAGGGGTCGAGGCAGCACTAGTCGCAGCCAGAGGCCAGTGCTCCCGGTGTCATCCAGCGGTCGTGTCTCCACCGACAACCCTGCCGTCATCGATTGGTTGACTCGGTCGTCTTCCTCTTCCCAGGTCACCTCTGACACCTACAGCCAACGGTCGGTGGGTACGTCAGACACAACCGTTAGTTGGCATGGCCCGGGACCAAGCTCACTGAAATCACGTGTCCTCTACCTGCCCCTGTCCTTTGGTGTTCCCTCACCAAGCAAAGTATCGCATGCTGTGGGCTCAGCCCCACTGTACAGTGAGGAAGAGCTAACAGAGGGCGGTCAGGAACGGGGGGAGACATCCGCCTCTTCAGCAGCCAGGCGAAGAAGTAGTGGCGAGGAGAGTGGCTCGGTAGCCGGTCTAGAGACAGGTCTGTCTCCTGACCCAGACGCAGCCGAGGGGGCTAGTAGTGACGCGGAGACCCTAATTGATGATGATGAGGGTGATCGCACTTGGCAGCCTCGTCGTCATCAGGCTATTGCTTCCGCATCATCAGGAGAAGAGGGTGCCAGCTTGCCAGCGAGCAAAACAGTCGGTGGGTTGCCCAGGAGGCAGCAGGGTCGCAGCAGTGTCAGTGGAGGCAAACGGCCACGGAGTAGAGCACCAGCTCCACTGCAGCCTACCACCACGGCCAGTAGTGGTGCCGGTGTGCACGGAGGAAGTAGCAGTCAGCCAGTGAGGAGTAGCGGGGGCAAAGTTTCCTACTCGGCGGTGTGGCAATTTTTCGTCAAGCCGCCCGAGGAAGTAAACGTAGCCGTATGTCGACTATGTGGCCAGAAAGTCAAGCTTGGCCAGGGGGCCCATGTTGGGACTACAGCGTTGCGTCAGCATATGCAGCGTCACCATTCGGTGGCCTGGGAAAACCGTGATAAAGATACGGCGGTTCTGCCTGCCCCAGCCCCCGCTCCATCACCCGCTCCGTTACTTGCTCCGTCACCCGACGTCAATCGCCCTCTATCAGCCAGTCAAGGCTCCAACACCTCTGCTGAGGGGAGTTGTCGCTCGTTGGCATCTTCCGCTCGTTCAGATGCTCCTTCTCCTGCTACTCCTCTTCACGGATTCCGTCAGCAGTCTTTCTTGGAATCCGTTTCCAAGAGACAACAGTTTGCGAGCACGCACCCGACGGTGCAGAAGCTGAACGTCCTCCTGTCCAAGTTGCTGGTGCTGCAGTCCCTCCCTTTCCAAGTGGTGGACTCAGCACCTTTCCGAGAAATGATGGCTTGTGCCGAGCCGCGGTGGAGAGTGCCAAGCCGGCATTTCTTCGCCAAAAAGGCAGTGCCAGCCCTGCATTCACATGTAGAAGAGATGGTGGGCCAGTCTTTGAGCATGTCGGTCTCTGCCAAAGTGCACGGCAGCGCCGACGTGTGGAGCTGTAACTACGGTCAGGGACAGTACATGTCATTTACGGCCCACTGGGTGAACGTGGTGCCGGCACAGCCGCACCAGCAACTTGGACAGATCACGCCGCTTTTGCCTCCACGTTTGCACGTCCTTGGTCCAGCAAAGATGTCCGCCTCTACCACCTCTTCTTCCGCCGTGTCGTCAGCCGCCACCCCCGTGCCAAGTCCCATTACCCGACCGGCATATCACATGTGCAGGGCGCAACGGTGTCACGCTGTGCTGCACCTGGTATGCCTTGGCGAACGTAGTCACACAGGGGAGGAACTTCTCAGTGTAATGAACAGAGAAATCGACAGATGGCTGTCTCCGCGCAAACTGAAAATCGGAACCATGTTGACCGACAACGGAAAGAACATGGTGTCTGCTCTGCGTCAAGGAAGGTTGTACCATGCGCCATGCATGGCTCACGTGTTCAATCTGGTTGTCAAGCGGTTCCTAAAATCCACCATCCCACTGCAAGACATCCTTAAAATGTCACGTAAACTTTGCATGCATTTCAGCCATTCCTACACCGCAAAGCACACCCTCCTTGAGCTGCAGCGGCAGAACGGAATTCCACAGTATCGACTGATCTGCGACGTTGCAACAAGGTGGAATTCAACCCTACATATGTTAGACCGCCTTTACGAACAGCGAAAGGCCATCACCGATTTCCTGATGTTACAAGCGGATAAAGGTACTCCCCTGTGTAACTTAGATGTCAGCCATTGGCAGCTCATGCGTGACACCTGCCGCTTGCTCAGGCCCTTTGAGGAGGCCACGCTATTCGTGAGTCGGCAGGACTATGGGATGAACGACGTCATTCCTCTGTTGCACGTCCTGGAACAAATGCTGTTAACAATGGCTGGTCAGGGTGCGGTAGACGTGGCGCACAGATCTCAACGCCACATGACCCCTGTGGGGGCAGGACAGGAAGAAGAGGAGGAGGTAGAGGAGGACATTGGTGCTCAGGAATTATTGAGTGAAATGGGTGGTTTTTCCACTCAGCGGACAGGAGTGGAGGAGCAGGAGCATCTGGTAGAGGAGGAGGAGGAGACAGAGGACCCAGACGCACCGTGGCAGTATGCTGTGGAGATGGAGGCAGGGAGTCCCTCGCATTCCTTGGCACAAATGGCCCATAGCATGCTCGGTTGCTTGCATAGCGACAGCCGAATAATAACCATCAGACAGAGGGATGACCTTTGGCTGTCCACCTTGTTGGACCCTCGCTACCGTTCAAAAATGGTGGCCTTTTTCACACCTGCTGAGAGGGAGGCCAAAATAAAGTACTATAAAAACCACCTATGTAGTCAGTTGGTCTCTGCCTTTCTGCGCCAACGTCCATCCTCAGACACTGTGGGCACTGTGCGATCGCGTTCCGCTGCCATGGCAGCAGGGGAGGGGTGGGGTGGTAGGAGCAGTGGCAGCTCCACCAGCAGCGGCTGCCTCAGTCTGCAGTCGATGATGAGTAGCTTTCTTCACCAGCGCAGTGAGGAAACTACTAACCAGCCGCAGCAGCAGCAGCATCAGGTGGACCTGGAGCAGGACCTCAAACAACAGGCTCGGGCCTACTTGGACAGCATCCTGCCAACCGAGGTAGACAATCCCCTTGACTACTGGGCAACGAAACTTGACCTTTGGCCCCAACTAGCTGAATTTGCCCTTGAAAGGCTGTCATGCCCGGCCAGTAGCGTGGCATCGGAGCGCGTGTTTAGTGCGGCAGGAGGTATTGTAACTCCGCGGAGGACACGACTGTCCACCCAAAGTGTGGAGAGACTCACGTTTGTGAAAATGAATCAGGCGTGGATTAGTCTGGATTTCAAACCACCAGTTCCTGACACAACTGACTAAATCCGCCATGAATCATGCCCCAAACATGTTATTATTTTTAACATAGGCCTCTGTATGGCCTTCAATTTAAGCTGCTTACGCTTCGCCACTCTGCCATGAGCCCCTGTACCGCCTCCTCTTGCTGCTGCCAGGTCCAGAGTGTGTCATGGGTCCCTGTACGGCCTCCCATTGCTGCTGACTTCATCGCCAGACTCTGCCATGTGCCACTTTCAGGTCTCCTTACACTGTTGGTGGGTTCCATTTTGTGATAGGGTGCTGTATGGGCTTCCATTGCTGCTACCTCCACCGCCACCCTGCGCCATGTGCCTCTGTCGTCTGCTCACGCTGCTGACGGCTTCCGCTTTTTAACCGAGGCCTGTGTTTGGCTTCCGAATACTGCTGCATCCACCGCCACCCTGCGCCAGGTGTCTCTGTCGTCTGCTCACGCTGCTGACGGCTTCCGCTTTTTAACCTAGGCCTGTGTATGGCTTCAGAATAATGCTGCCTACACCGCCACCCTGCGCCATGTGCCTCTGTCGTCTGCTCACGCTGCTGCCAGGTCCATACTGATTCATGGCCCCCTGTACCGGCTCCTCATGAACGTGGTTCAGCGGGTTTGCATCACTTAACGGCAAATCGTTGACAAACGCTGGGACGTTCAGTGTTGTGCGCATTAAGCCAGACACCAAAGGGCAGCACAGACCTGTTATTACTCGCTCAAGCATGGCTGAACAAAACCAGTCTCTACCACAAATTGGACCCAGACCTGCCCAGGGTCTCGTAAGTAGATTGCACGGAGGAGTAGAGTTCGTTATTGGAATTAACTGTGAGGGACTTTTAAACCTAGGCCTGTGTATGGCCTTCAATTGAAGCTGCTTCTGCTCCGCCACTCTGCCATTGGACTCTTGATAGTCGTCTCCCCACGCTGCTGCTGGGGGGACTTTTTAACATAGGCCTCTGTATGGCTTTCAATTTTAGCTGCTTACGCTCCGCCACTCTGCCATGGACCCCTGTACCGCCTCCTCATGCTGCTGCCAGGCCCGTAATCTGCCATGGGCCCCCGTACCGACTCCTCATGCTGCTGCCAGGCCCGTAATCTGTCATGGGCCCCTTTACCGCCTCCTCATGCTGCTGCCAGGTCCAGAGTGTGTCATGGGTCCCTGTACGGCCTCCCATTGCTGCTGTCTCCATCGCCACACTCTGCCATGTGCCACTTTCAGGTCTCCTCACACTGCTGGTAGGTTCCATTTTGTCATAGGGTGCTGTTTGGCCTCCCATTGCTGCTGCCTCCACCGCCACCCTGCGCCATGTGCCTGTCGTATCCTCACGCTGCTGACGGCTTCCGCTTTTTAACCGAGGCCTGTGTATGTCTTCCGAATACTGCTGCCTCCACCGCCACCCTGCGCCATGTGCCTCTGTCGTCTGCTCACGCTGCTGACGGCTTCCGCTTTTTAAACTAGTCCTGTGTATGTCTTCCGAATTCTGCTGCCTCCACCGCCACCCTGCGCCATGTGCCACTTTCAGGTCTCCTTACACTGTTGGTGGGTTCCATTTTGTGATAGGGTGCTGTATGGCCTTCCATTGCTGCTGCCTCCACCGCCACCCTGCGCCATGTGCCTCTCTCGTCTGCTCACGCTGCTGACGGCTTCCGCTTTTTAACCGAGGCCTGTGTTTGGCTTCCGAATACTACTGCATCCACCGCCACCCTGCGCCATGTGTCTCTGTCGTCTGCTCACGCTGCTGACGGCTTCCGCTTTTTAACCGAGGCCTGTGTTTGGCTTCCGAATACTGCTGCATCCACCGCCCGCCCACTGCTGCTGCCAGGCCCGTAATCTGCCATGGGCCCCTGTACCGCCTCCTCATGCTGCTGCCAGGTCCAGAGTGTGTCATGGGTCACTGTACGGCCTCCCATTGCTGCTGTCTCCATCGCCACACTCTGCCATGTGCCACTTTCAGGTCTCCTCACACTGCTGGTGGGTTCCATTTTGTCATAGGGTGCTGTATGGCCTCCCATTGCTGCTGCCTCCACCGCCACACTGTGGCTCCACACTCTGGTTTTGGCCCCGTGACTGCCCAAATGAGTGAAGTGTGCGGTGATTCTAAGATCGACGGCACTCATCTGCATGTCATACTGACTGACAGTATTAGTTCTCTTCCCCAGCAGACTCCAAGGGCATTTAAATTAAAGGTACAGTGTTCTGCACTAATATAAATGCTCTCTGAAGCCTAGAAACACCCTTTTTATAAGTTAAATTTGCAGCGAATATATTCGCCTCGAATCAAATTTATTCCGCGAATTCGGCGAATCAGCCAAATCGAATTTTTGAATAATTCGCTCATCTCTAATCACCATCTATAATACATAAGGGGGGATATGATCTCCATGTATAATACATAAGGGGGGATATGATCACCATGTATAATACATAAGGGGGATATGATCTCCATGTATAATACATAAGGGGGGATATGATCACCATGTATAATACATAAGGGGGGTATGGTCTCCATGTATAATACATAAGGGGGGTATGATCTCCATGTACAATACATAAGGGGGATATGATCTCCATGTATAATACATAAGGAGGGCATATGATCTCCATGTATAATACATAGGGGGGATATGATCACCATGTATAATACATAAGGGGGGTATGGTCTCCATGTATAATACATAAGGGGGGATATGATCTCCATGTATAATACATAAGGGAGGATATGATCTCCATGTATAATACATAAGGGGGATATGATCTCCATGTATAATACATAAGGGGGGGATATGATCTCCATGTATAATACATAAGGGGGGATATGATCTCCATGTATAATACATAAGGGGGGGGGGAGATATGATCTCCATGTATAATACAGAAGGGGGGGATATTATATCTATGTATAATACATAAGGGGGGATATGATCTCCATATATAATATATAAAGGGGGTATGCTCTCCATGTATAATACATAAGGGGGATATGATCTCCATGTATAATACATAAGGGGGGATATGGTCTTCATGCATAATACATAGGGGGGGGGGATATGATCTCCATGTATAATACATAAGGGGGGATATGATCACCATGTATAATACATAATGGGGATATGACCAGCATGTATAATACATAAGGGGGATATGATCTCCATGTATAATACATAAGGGGGATATGATCTCCATGTATAATACATAAGGGGGGATATTATCTCCATGTATAATACATAAGGGGGGGGATATGATCTCCATGTATAATACATAAGGGGGGATATGATCTTCATGTATAATACATAGGGGGGGGGGGGATATGATCTCCATGTATAATACATAAGGGGGGGTATGATCACCATGTATAATACATAATGGGGATATGACCAGCATGTATAATACATAAGGGGGGTATGATCTCCATGTATAATACATAAGGGGGGGATATGATCTCCGTGTATAATACATAAGGGGGATATGATCTCCATGTATAATACATAAGGGGGGATATGATCACCATGTATAATACATAAGGGGGGATATTATCTCCATGTATAATACAAAAGGGGGATATGATCACCATGAATAATACATAAGGGGGATATGATCTCCATGTATAATACATAAGGGGGATATGATCTCCATGTATAATACATAAGGGGGATATGATCTCCATGTATAATACATAAGGGGGGATATGATCACCATGTATAATACATAAGAGGGGATATGATCTCCATGTATAATACATAAGGGGGGGATATGATCTCCATGTATAATACATAAGGGGAGATATGATCTCCATGTATAATACATAAGGGGGGATATGATCTCCATGTATAATACATAAGGGGGGTATGATCACCATGTATAATGCATAAGGGGGATATGATCTCCATGTATAATACATAAGGGGGATATGATCTCCATGTATAATACATAAGGGGGATATGATCTCCATGTATAATACATAAGGGGGGATATGATCAACATGTATAATACATAAGGGGGGATATTATCTCCATGTATAATACATAAGGGGGATATGATCACCATGTATAATATATAAGGGGGGTATGATCTCCATGTATAATACATAAGGGGGGATATGATCTTCATGTATAATACATAAGGGGGATATGATCTCCATGTATAATACATAAGGGGGGATATGATCACCATGTATAATATATAAGGGGGGTATGATCTCCATGTATAATACATAAGGGGGATATGATCTTCATGTATAATACATAAGGGGGGATATGATCTCCATGTATAATACATAAGGGGGATATGATCTCCATGTATAATACATAAGGGGGATATGATCTCCATGTATAATACATAAGGGGGGATATTATCTCCATGTATAATACATAAGGGGGGGGATATGATCTCCATGTATAATACATAAGGGGGGATATGATCTTCATGTATAATACATAGGGGAGGGAGGGATATGATCTCCATGTATAATACATAAGGGGGGATATGATCACCATGTATAATACATAATGGGGATATGACCAGCATGTATAATACATAAGGAGGATATGATCTCCATGTATAATACATAAGGGGGATATGATCTCCATGTATAATACATAAGGGGAGATATTATCTCCATGTATAATACATAAGGGGGATATGATTTCCATGTACAATACATAAGGGGGATATGATCTCCATGTATAATACATAAGGGGGGATATGATCTCCATGTATAATACATAAGGGGGGATATGATCTCCATGTATAATACATAGGGGGGATATGATCTCCATGTATAATACATAAGGGGGATATGATCACCATGTATAATACAGAAGGGGGGATATGATCACCATGTATAATATATAAGGGGGGTATGATCTCCATGTATAATACATAAGGGGGGATATGATCTTCATGTATAATACATAAGGGGGATATGATCTCCATGTATAATACATAAGGGGGGATATGATCACCATGTATAATATATAAGGGGGGTATGATCTCCATGTATAATACATAAGGGGGATATGATCTTCATGTATAATACATAAGGGGGGATATGATCTCCATGTATAATACATAAGGGGGATATGATCTCCATGTATAATACATAAGGGGGATATGATCTCCATGTATAATACATAAGGGGGGATATTATCTCCATGTATAATACATAAGGGGGGGGATATGATCTCCATGTATAATACATAAGGGGGGATATGATCTTCATGTATAATACATAGGGGAGGAGGGGATATGATCTCCATGTATAATACATAAGGGGGGATATGATCACCATGTATAATACATAATGGGGATATGACCAGCATGTATAATACATAAGGGGGATATGATCTCCATGTATAATACATAAGGGGGATATGATCTCCATGTATAATACATAAGGGGAGATATTATCTCCATGTATAATACATAAGGGGGATATGATTTCCATGTACAATACATAAGGGGGATATGATCTCCATGTATAATACATAAGGGGGGATATGATCTCCATGTATAATACATAAGGGGGGATATGATCTCCATGTATAATACATAAGGGGGGATATGATCTCCATGTATAAAACATAAGGGGGATATGATCTCCATGTATAATACATAAGGGGGGATATGATCACCATGTATAATATATAAGGGGGGTATGATCTCCATGTATAATACATAAGGGGGGATATGATCTTCATGTATAATACATAAGGGGGATATGATCTCCATGTATAATACATAAGGGGGGATATGATCTCCATATATAATACATAAAGGGGGTATGCTCTCCATGTATAATACATAAGGGGGATATGATCTCCATGTATAATACATAAGGGGGGATATGGTCTTCATGCATAATACATAGGGGGGGGGATATGATCTCCATGTATAATACATAAGGGGGGATATGATCACCATGTATAATACATAATGGGGATATGACCAGCATGTATAATACATAAGGGGGATATGATCTCCATGTATAATACATAAGGGGGATATGATCTCCATGTATAATACATAAGGGGGGATATTATCTCCATGTATAATACATAAGGGGGGGGATATGATCTCCATGTATAATACATAAGGGGGGATATGATCTTCATGTATAATACATAGGGGGGGGGATATGATCTCCATGTATAATACATAAGGGGGGGTATGATCACCTTGTATAATACATAATGGGGATATGACCAGCATGTATAATACATAAGGGGGATATGATCTCCATGTATAATACATAAGGGGGGGATATGATCTCCGTGTATAATACATAAGGGGGATATGATCTCCATGTATAATACATAAGGGGGGATATGATCACCATGTATAATACATAAGGGGGGATATTATCTCCATGTATAATACATAAGGGGGATATGATCACCATGTATAATACATAAGGGGGATATGATCTCCATGTATAATACATAAGGGGGATATGATCTCCATGTATAATACATAAGGGGGATATGATCTCCATGTATAATACATAAGGGGGGATATGATCACCATGTATAATACATAAGAGGGGATATGATCTCCATGTATAATACATAAGGGGGGGATATGATCTCCATGTATAATACATAAGGGGAGATATGATCTCCATGTATAATACATAAGGGGGGATATGATCTCCATGTATAATACATAAGGGGGGTATGATCACCATGTATAATGCATAAGGGGGATATGATCTCCATGTATAATACATAAGGGGGATATGATCTCAATGTATAATACATAAGGGGGGATATGATCACCATGTATAATACATAAGGGGGGATATGATCTCCATGTATAATACATAAGGGGGGATATGATCTCCATGTATAATACATAAGGGGGGATATGATCACCATGTATAATACATAAGGGGGGTTATGATCTCCATGTATAATACATAAGGGGGATATGATCACCATGTATAATACAGAAGGGGGGATATGATCACCATGTATAATATATAAGGGGGGTATGATCTCCATGTATAATACATAAGGGGGGATATGATCTTCATGTATAATACATAAGGGGGATATGATCTCCATGTATAATACATAAGGGGGGATATGATCACCATGTATAATATATAAGGGGGGTATGATCTCCATGTATAATACATAAGGGGGATATGATCTTCATGTATAATACATAAGGGGGGATATGATCTCCATGTATAATACATAAGGGGGATATGATCTCCATGTATAATACATAGGGGAGATATGATCACCATGTATAATACATAGGGGAGATATGATCACCATGTATAATACATAAGGGGGATATGATCTCCATGTATAATACATAAGGGGGGATATGATCACCATGTATAATACATAATGGGGATATGATCACCATGTATAATACATAAGGGGGATATGATCTCCATGTATAATACATAAGGGGGGGGGGGAGATATGATCTCCATGTATAATACAGAAGGGGGGGGTATTATATCTATGTATAATACATAAGGGGGATATGATCTCCATGTATAATACATAAGGGGGGATATGATCACCATGTATAATATATAAAGGGGGTATGCTCTCCATGTATAATACATAAGGGGGATATGATCTCCATGTATAATACATAAGGGGGGATATGATCTTCATGTATAATACATAGGGGGGGGATATGATCTCCATGTATAATACATAAGGGGGGATATGATCTCCATGTATAATACATAAGGGGGGATATGATCACCATGTATAATACATAAGGGGGGATATGATCTCCATGTATAATACATAAGGGGGGATATGATCACCATGTATAATACATAATGGGGATATGACCAGCATGTATAATACATAAGGGGGATATGATCTCCATGTATAATACATAAGGGGGATATGATCTCCATGTATAATACATAAGGGGGGATATTATCTCCATGTATAATACATAAGGGGGGGATATGATCTCCATGTATAATACATAAGGGGGGATATGATCTTCATGTATAATACATAGGGGAGGGGGGGATATGATCTCCATGTATAATACATAAGGGGGATATGACCAGCATGTATAATACATAAGGGGGATATGATCTCCATGTATAATACATAAGGGGGGATATGATCTTCATGTATAATACATAGGGGAGGGGGGGATATGATCACCATGTATAATACATAATGGGGATATGACCAGCATGTATAATACATAAGGGGGATATGATCTCCATGTATAATACATAAGGGGGATATGATCTCCATGTATAATACATAAGGGGAGATATTATCTCCATGTATAATACATAAGGGGGATATGATTTCCATGTACAATACATAAGGGGGATATGATCTCCATGTATAATACATAAGGGGGGATATGATCTCCATGTATAATACATAAGGGGGGATATGATCTCCATGTATAATACATAAGGGGGGATATGATCTCCATGTATAATACATAAGGGGGATATGATCTCCATGTATAATACATAAGGGGGGATATGATCACCATGTATAATATATAAGGGGGGTATGATCTCCATGTATAATACATAAGGGGGGATATGATCTTCATGTATAATACATAAGGGGGATATGATCTCCATGTATAATACATAAGGGGGGATATGATCACCATCTATAATATATAAGGGGGGTATGATCTCCATGTATAATACATAAGGGGGGATATGATCACCATCTATAATATATAAGGGGGGTATGATCTCCATGTATAATACATAAGGGGGATATGATCTTCATGTATAATACATAAGGGGGGATATGATCTCCATGTATAATACATAAGGGGAGATATGATCACCATGTATAATACATAGGGGAGATATGATCACCATGTATAATACATAAGGGGGATATGATCACCATGTATAATACATAAGGGGGATATGATCTCCATGTATAATACATAAGGGGGGTATGGTCTCCATGTATAATACATAAGGGGGATATGATCTCCATGTTTAATACATAAGGGGGGGGGAAATGATCTCCATGTATAATACATAAGGGGGGATATGATCACCATGTATAATACATAATGGGGATATGATCACCATGTATAATACATAAGGGGGATATGATCTCCATGTATAATACATAAGGGGGGTATGGTCTCCATGTATAATACATAAGGGGGGTATGGTCTCCATGTATAATACATAAGGGGGGGATATGATCACCATTAGAGATGAGCGAATCGAACTTGGCGAAGTGGAATTCGTTTTGAATATTAGGAAAAATTGGATTTGCATCGAATCCGAATTTTAGCAAACTTCGGATGCACGAATCAAATTTTCCCCGATCAGCCGGCAAAAGTGTCACTGCAGAGAGCTCCGCTATTTCTGACAGTTCTCTGACAGTTCATTTACAGCGGTTGAAACATTGTATCTATCTGTTTCCATTTAGGATACAGATGTTTTTTATTCGGAAATAAATAGATACAATGTTTCAACCGCTGTAAATGAACTGTCAGAACTGTCAGAGAACTGTCAGAAATAGCGGAGCTCTCTGCAGATACACTTTTTGCTGTACTGGAATTCTTCTTCTTTTCATTCTTCTTCTTCTTTTCATTCTTCTTCTTCTTCTTCTTTTCATTCTTCTTCTTCTTTTCATTCTTCTTTTCATTCTTCTTCTTTTCATTCTTCTTTTCATTCTTCTTCTTTTCATTCTTCTTCTTCTTCTTTTCATTCTTCTTTTTATTCTTCTTCTTCTTCTTTTCATTCTTCTTTTCATTCTTCTTCTCATTCTTCTTTTCATACTTCTTCTTCTTCTTTTCATTCTTCTTCTTCTTCTTTTCATTCTTCTTCTTCTTTTCATTCTTCTTTTCATTCTTCTTCTCATTCTTCTTTTCATTCTTCTTCTTCTTCTTTTCATTCTTCTTCTTCTTCTTTTCATTCTTCTTCTTCTTTTCATTCCTCTTCTTCTTTTCATTCTTCTTTTCATTCTTCTTCTTCTTTTCATTCTTCTTCTTCTTCTTTTCATTCTTCTTTTCATTCTTCTTCTTCTTCTTTTCATTCTTCTTCTTCTTTTCATTCTTCTTCTTCTTTTCATTCTTCTTCTTCTTTTCATTCTTCTTTTCATTCTTCTTCTTCTTCTTTTCATTCTTCTTCTTCTTCTTTTCATTCTTCTTTTCATTCTTCTTCTTCTTCTTTTCATTCTTCTTCTTCTTCTTTTCATTCTTCTTTTCATTCTTCTTCTTCTTCTTCTTCTTTTCATTCTTCTTCTTCTTTTCATTCTTCTTCTTCTTCTTTTCATTCTTCTTCTTCTTTTCATTCTTCTTTTTTTCATTCTTCTTCTTCTTCTTTTCATTCTTCTTCTTCTTCTTTTCATTCTTCTCATTCTTCTTCTCATTCTTCTTTTCATTCTTCTTCTTCTTCTTTTCATTCTTCTTCTTCGCATTCTTCTTCTTCTTTTCATTCTTCTTCTTCTTCTTTTCATTCTTCTTCTTCTTCTTTTCATTCTTCTTCTTCTTCTTTTCATTCTTCTTCTTCTTCTTCTTCTTTTCATTCTTCTTCTTCTTTTCATTCTTCTTTTCATTCTTCTTCTTCTTCTTTTCATTCTTCTTCTTCTTCTTTTCATTCTTCTTTTCATTCTTCTTCTCATTCTTCTTTTCATTCTTCTTCTTCTTCTTTTCATTCTTCTTCTTCTTCTTTTCATTCTTCTTTTCATTCTTCTTCTTCTTCTTCTTTTCATTCTTCTTCTTCTTCTTTTCATTCTTCTTTTCATTCTTCTTCTTTTCATTCTTCTTCTTCTTCTTTTCATTCTTCTTTTCATTCTTCTTCTTCTTCTTCTTCTTCTTCATCGTGCCCCGTGACTGCCCAAATGAGTGAAGTGTGCGGTGATTCTAAGATCGACGGCACTCATCTGCATGTCATACTGACTGACAGTATTATTTCTCTTCCCCAGCAGACTCCAAGGGCATTTAAATTAAAGGTACAGTGTTCTGCACTAATATTAAGTCTCTCTGAAGCCTAGAAACCCTTTAAATAAGTTAAATTTGCGGCAAATAAATTTGCATCGAATCGAATTTCTCCCGCAAAATCGGCGAATCAGCGGAATCAAATTTTTGAATAATTCGCTCATCTCTAATCACCATATATAATACATAAGGGGGGATATTATCTCCATGTATAATACATAAGGGGGGATATGATCTTCATGTATAATACATAAGGGGGGGGTATGATCTCCATGTATAATACATAAGGGGGGATATGATCTCCATGTATAATACATAAGGGGGGATATGATCTCCATGTATAATACATAAGGGGGGATATGATCTCCATGTATAATACATAAGGGGGATATGATCTCCATGTATAATACATAAGGGGGGATATGATCACCATGTATAATATATAAGGGGGGTATGATCTCCATGTATAATACATAAGGGGGGATATGATCTTCATGTATAATACATAAGGGGGATATGATCTCCATGTATAATACATAAGGGGGGATATGATCTCCATATATAATACATAAAGGGGGTATGCTCTCCATGTATAATACATAAGGGGGATATGATCTCCATGTATAATACATAAGGGGGGATATGGTCTTCATGCATAATACATAGGGGGGGGGGATATGATCTCCATGTATAATACATAAGGGGGGATATGATCACCATGTATAATACATAATGGGGATATGACCAGCATGTATAATACATAAGGGGGATATGATCTCCATGTATAATACATAAGGGGGATATGATCTCCATGTATAATACATAAGGGGGGATATTATCTCCATGTATAATACATAAGGGGGGGGATATGATCTCCATGTATAATACATAAGGGGGGATATGATCTTCATGTATAATACATAGGGGGGGGGGGATATGATCTCCATGTATAATACATAAGGGGAGGATATGATCTCCGTGTATAATACATAAGGGGGATATGATCTCCATGTATAATACATAAGGGGGGATATGATCACCATGTATAATACATAAGGGGGGATATTATCTCCATGTATAATACATAAGGGGGATATGATCACCATGTATAATACATAAGGGGGATATGATCTCCATGTATAATACATAAGGGGGATATGATCACCATGCATAATACATAAGGGGGATATGATCTCCATGTATAATACATAAGGGGGGATATGATCACCATGTATAATACATAAGATTGGATATGATCTCCATGTATAATACATAAGGGGGGGATATGATCTCCATGTATAATACATAAGGGGGGATATGATCTCCATGTATAATACATAAGGGGGATATGATCTCCATGTATAATACATAAGGGGGGATATGATCACCATGTATAATACATAAGATTGGATATGATCTCCATGTATAATACATAAGGGGGGGATATGATCTCCATGTATAATACATAAGGGGAGATATGATCTCCATGTATAATACATAAGGGGGGATATGATCTCCATGTATAATACATAAGGGGGGTATGATCACCATGTATAATGCATAAGGGGGATATGATCTCCATGTATAATACATAAGGGGGATATGATCTCCATGTATAATACATAAGGGGGGATATGATCACCATTTATAATACATAAGGGGGGATATGATCTCCATGTATAATACATAAGGGGGGATATGATCTCCATGTATAATACATAAGGGGGGATATGATCACCATGTATAATACATAAGGGGGGTTATGATCTCCATGTATAATACATAAGGGGGATATGATCACCATGTATAATACAGAAGGGGGGATATGATCACCATGTATAATATATAAGGGGGGTATGATCTCCATGTATAATACATAAGGGGGGATATGATCTTCATGTATAATACATAAGGGGGATATGATCTCCATGTATAATACATAAGGGGGGATATGATCACCATGTATAATATATAAGGGGGGTATGATCTCCATGTATAATACATAAGGGGGATATGATCTTCATGTATAATACATAAGGGGGGATATGATCTCCATGTATAATACATAAGGGGGATATGATCTCCATGTATAATACATAGGGGAGATATGATCACCATGTATAATACATAGGGGAGATATGATCACCATGTATAATACATAAGGGGGATATGATCTCCATGTATAATACATAAGGGGGGATATGATCACCATGTATAATACATAATGGGGATATGATCACCATGTATAATACATAAGGGGGATATGATCTCCATGTATAATACATAAGGGGGGGGGGGGGAGATATGTTCTCCATGTATAATACAGAAGGGGGGGGTATTATATCTATGTATAATACATAAGGGGGGATATGATCTCCATGTATAATACATAAGGGGGGATATGATCACCATGTATAATATATAAAGGGGGTATGCTCTCCATGTATAATACATAAGGGGGATATGATCTCCATGTATAATACATAAGGGGGGATATGATCTTCATGTATAATACATAGGGGGGGGATATGATCTCCATGTATAATACATAAGGGGGGATATGATCTCCATGTATAATACATAAGGGGGGATATGATCACCATGTATAATACATAAGGGGGGATATGATCTCCATGTATAATACATAAGGGGGGATATGATCACCATGTATAATACATAATGGGGATATGACCAGCATGTATAATACATAAGGGGGATATGATCTCCATGTATAATACATAAGGGGGATATGATCTCCATGTATAATACATAAGGGGGGATATTATCTCCATGTATAATACATAAGGGGGGGGATATGATCTCCATGTATAATACATAAGGGGGGATATGATCTTCATGTATAATACATAGGGGAGGGGGGGATATGATCTCCATGTATAATACATAAGGGGGATATGACCAGCATGTATAATACATAAGGGGGATATGATCTCCATGTATAATACATAAGGGGGGATATGATCTTCATGTATAATACATAGGGGAGGGGGGGATATGATCACCATGTATAATACATAATGGGGATATGACCAGCATGTATAATACATAAGGGGGATATGATCTCCATGTATAAAACATAAGGGGGATATGATCTCCATGTATAATACATAAGGGGAGATATTATCTCCATGTATAATACATAAGGGGGATATGATTTCCATGTACAATACATAAGGGGGATATGATCTCCATGTATAATACATAAGGGGGGATATGATCTCCATGTATAATACATAAGGGGGGATATGATCTCCATGTATAATACATAAGGGGGGATATGATCTCCATGTATAATACATAAGGGGGATATGATCTCCATGTATAATACATAAGGGGGGATATGATCACCATGTATAATATATAAGGGGGGTATGATCTCCATGTATAATACATAAGGGGGATATGATCTCCATGTATAATACATAAGGGGAGATATTATCTCCATGTATAATACATAAGGGGGATATGATTTCCATGTACAATACATAAGGGGGATATGATCTCCATGTATAATACATAAGGGGGGATATGATCTCCATGTATAATACATAAGGGGGGATATGATCTCCATGTATAATACATAAGGGGGGATATGATCTCCATGTATAATACATAAGGGGGATATGATCTCCATGTATAATACATAAGGGGGATATGATCTCCATGTATAATACATAAGGGGGGATATGATCACCATGTATAATACATAAGAGGGGATATGATCTCCATGTATAATACATAAGGGGGGGATATGATCTCCATGTATAATACATAAGGGGAGATATGATCTCCATGTATAATACATAAGGGGGGATATGATCTCCATGTATAATACATAAGGGGGGTATGATCACCATGTATAATGCATAAGGGGGATATGATCTCCATGTATAATACATAAGGGGGATATGATCTCAATGTATAATACATAAGGGGGGATATGATCACCATGTATAATACATAAGGGGGGATATGATCTCCATGTATAATACATAAGGGGGGATATGATCTCCATGTATAATACATAAGGGGGGATATGATCACCATGTATAATACATAAGGGGGGTTATGATCTCCATGTATAATACATAAGGGGGATATGATCACCATGTATAATACAGAAGGGGGGATATGATCACCATGTATAATATATAAGGGGGGTATGATCTCCATGTATAATACATAAGGGGGGATATGATCTTCATGTATAATACATAAGGGGGATATGATCTCCATGTATAATACATAAGGGGGGATATGATCACCATGTATAATATATAAGGGGGGTATGATCTCCATGTATAATACATAAGGGGGATATGATCTTCATGTATAATACATAAGGGGGGATATGATCTCCATGTATAATACATAAGGGGGATATGATCTCCATGTATAATACATAGGGGAGATATGATCACCATGTATAATACATAGGGGAGATATGATCACCATGTATAATACATAAGGGGGATATGATCTCCATGTATAATACATAAGGGGGGATATGATCACCATGTATAATACATAATGGGGATATGATCACCATGTATAATACATAAGGGGGATATGATCTCCATGTATAATACATAAGGGGGGGGGGGGGAGATATGATCTCCATGTATAATACAGAAGGGGGGGGTATTATATCTATGTATAATACATAAGGGGGGATATGATCTCCATGTATAATACATAAGGGGGGATATGATCACCATGTATAATATATAAAGGGGGTATGCTCTCCATGTATAATACATAAGGGGGATATGATCTCCATGTATAATACATAAGGGGGGATATGATCTTCATGTATAATACATAGGGGGGGGATATGATCTCCATGTATAATACATAAGGGGGGATATGATCTCCATGTATAATACATAAGGGGGGATATGATCACCATGTATAATACATAAGGGGGGATATGATCTCCATGTATAATACATAAGGGGGGATATGATCACCATGTATAATACATAATGGGGATATGACCAGCATGTATAATACATAAGGGGGATATGATCTCCATGTATAATACATAAGGGGGATATGATCTCCATGTATAATACATAAGGGGGGATATTATCTCCATGTATAATACATAAGGGGGGGATATGATCTCCATGTATAATACATAAGGGGGGATATGATCTTCATGTATAATACATAGGGGAGGGGGGGATATGATCTCCATGTATAATACATAAGGGGGATATGACCAGCATGTATAATACATAAGGGGGATATGATCTCCATGTATAATACATAAGGGGGGATATGATCTTCATGTATAATACATAGGGGAGGGGGGGATATGATCACCATGTATAATACATAATGGGGATATGACCAGCATGTATAATACATAAGGGGGATATGATCTCCATGTATAATACATAAGGGGGATATGATCTCCATGTATAATACATAAGGGGAGATATTATCTCCATGTATAATACATAAGGGGGATATGATTTCCATGTACAATACATAAGGGGGATATGATCTCCATGTATAATACATAAGGGGGGATATGATCTCCATGTATAATACATAAGGGGGGATATGATCTCCATGTATAATACATAAGGGGGGATATGATCTCCATGTATAATACATAAGGGGGATATGATCTCCATGTATAATACATAAGGGGGGATATGATCACCATGTATAATATATAAGGGGGGTATGATCTCCATGTATAATACATAAGGGGGGATATGATCTTCATGTATAATACATAAGGGGGATATGATCTCCATGTATAATACATAAGGGGGGATATGATCACCATCTATAATATATAAGGGGGGTATGATCTCCATGTATAATACATAAGGGGGGATATGATCACCATCTATAATATATAAGGGGGGTATGATCTCCATGTATAATACATAAGGGGGATATGATCTTCATGTATAATACATAAGGGGGGATATGATCTCCATGTATAATACATAAGGGGAGATATGATCACCATGTATAATACATAGGGGAGATATGATCACCATGTATAATACATAAGGGGGATATGATCACCATGTATAATACATAAGGGGGATATGATCTCCATGTATAATACATAAGGGGGGTATGGTCTCCATGTATAATACATAAGGGGGATATGATCTCCATGTTTAATACATAAGGGGGGGGGAAATGATCTCCATGTATAATACATAAGGGGGGATATGATCACCATGTATAATACATAATGGGGATATGATCACCATGTATAATACATAAGGGGGATATGATCTCCATGTATAATACATAAGGGGGGTATGGTCTCCATGTATAATACATAAGGGGGGTATGGTCTCCATGTATAATACATAAGGGGGGGATATGATCACCATTAGAGATGAGCGAATCGAACTTGGCGAAGTGGAATTCGTTTTGAATATTAGGAAAAATTGGATTTGCATCGAATCCGAATTTTAGCAAACTTCGGATGCACGAATCAAATTTTCCCCGATCAGCCGGCAAAAGTGTCACTGCAGAGAGCTCCGCTATTTCTGACAGTTCTCTGACAGTTCATTTACAGCGGTTGAAACATTGTATCTATCTGTTTCCATTTAGGATACAGATGTTTTTTATTCGGAAATAAATAGATACAATGTTTCAACCGCTGTAAATGAACTGTCAGAACTGTCAGAGAACTGTCAGAAATAGCGGAGCTCTCTGCAGATACACTTTTTGCTGTACTGGAATTCTTCTTCTTTTCATTCTTCTTCTTCTTTTCATTCTTCTTCTTCTTCTTCTTTTCATTCTTCTTCTTCTTTTCATTCTTCTTTTCATTCTTCTTCTTTTCATTCTTCTTTTCATTCTTCTTCTTTTCATTCTTCTTCTTCTTCTTTTCATTCTTCTTTTTATTCTTCTTCTTCTTCTTTTCATTCTTCTTTTCATTCTTCTTCTCATTCTTCTTTTCATACTTCTTCTTCTTCTTTTCATTCTTCTTCTTCTTCTTTTCATTCTTCTTCTTCTTTTCATTCTTCTTTTCATTCTTCTTCTCATTCTTCTTTTCATTCTTCTTCTTCTTCTTTTCATTCTTCTTCTTCTTCTTTTCATTCTTCTTCTTCTTTTCATTCCTCTTCTTCTTTTCATTCTTCTTTTCATTCTTCTTCTTCTTTTCATTCTTCTTCTTCTTCTTTTCATTCTTCTTTTCATTCTTCTTCTTCTTCTTTTCATTCTTCTTCTTCTTTTCATTCTTCTTCTTCTTTTCATTCTTCTTCTTCTTTTCATTCTTCTTCTTCTTTTCATTCTTCTTTTCATTCTTCTTCTTCTTCTTTTCATTCTTCTTCTTCTTCTTTTCATTCTTCTTTTCATTCTTCTTCTTCTTCTTTTCATTCTTCTTCTTCTTCTTTTCATTCTTCTTTTCATTCTTCTTCTTCTTCTTCTTCTTCTTCTTTTCATTCTTCTTCTTCTTTTCATTCTTCTTCTTCTTCTTTTCATTCTTCTTCTTCTTTTCATTCTTCTTTTTTTCATTCTTCTTCTTCTTCTTTTCATTCTTCTTCTTCTTCTTTTCATTCTTCTCATTCTTCTTCTCATTCTTCTTTTCATTCTTCTTCTTCTTCTTTTCATTCTTCTTCTTCGCATTCTTCTTCTTCTTTTCATTCTTCTTCTTCTTCTTTTCATTCTTCTTCTTCTTCTTTTCATTCTTCTTCTTCTTCTTTTCATTCTTCTTCTTCTTCTTCTTCTTTTCATTCTTCTTCTTCTTTTCATTCTTCTTTTCATTCTTCTTCTTCTTCTTTTCATTCTTCTTCTTCTTCTTTTCATTCTTCTTTTCATTCTTCTTCTCATTCTTCTTTTCATTCTTCTTCTTCTTCTTTTCATTCTTCTTCTTCTTCTTTTCATTCTTCTTTTCATTCTTCTTCTTTTCATTCTTCTTCTTCTTCTTTTCATTCTTCTTTTCATTCTTCTTCTTCTTCTTCTTCTTCTTCATCGTGCCCCGTGACTGCCCAAATGAGTGAAGTGTGCGGTGATTCTAAGATCGACGGCACTCATCTGCATGTCATACTGACTGACAGTATTATTTCTCTTCCCCAGCAGACTCCAAGGGCATTTAAATTAAAGGTACAGTGTTCTGCACTAATATTAAGTCTCTCTGAAGCCTAGAAACCCTTTAAATAAGTTAAATTTGCGGCAAATAAATTTGCATCGAATCGAATTTCTCCCGCAAAATCGGCGAATCAGCGGAATCAAATTTTTGAATAATTCGCTCATCTCTAATCACCATATATAATACATAAGGGGGGATATTATCTCCATGTATAATACATAAGGGGGGATATGATCTTCATGTATAATACATAAGGGGGGGGTATGATCTCCATGTATAATACATAAGGGGGGATATGATCTCCATGTATAATACATAAGGGGGGATATGATCTCCATGTATAATACATAAGGGGGGATATGATCTCCATGTATAATACATAAGGGGGATATGATCTCCATGTATAATACATAAGGGGGGATATGATCACCATGTATAATATATAAGGGGGGTATGATCTCCATGTATAATACATAAGGGGGGATATGATCTTCATGTATAATACATAAGGGGGATATGATCTCCATGTATAATACATAAGGGGGGATATGATCTCCATATATAATACATAAAGGGGGTATGCTCTCCATGTATAATACATAAGGGGGATATGATCTCCATGTATAATACATAAGGGGGGATATGGTCTTCATGCATAATACATAGGGGGGGGGGATATGATCTCCATGTATAATACATAAGGGGGGATATGATCACCATGTATAATACATAATGGGGATATGACCAGCATGTATAATACATAAGGGGGATATGATCTCCATGTATAATACATAAGGGGGATATGATCTCCATGTATAATACATAAGGGGGGATATTATCTCCATGTATAATACATAAGGGGGGGGATATGATCTCCATGTATAATACATAAGGGGGGATATGATCTTCATGTATAATACATAGGGGGGGGGGGATATGATCTCCATGTATAATACATAAGGGGGGATATGATCACCATGTATAATACATAATGGGGATATGACCAGCATGTATAATACATAAGGGGGGATATTATCTCCATGTATAATACATAAGGGGGGGGATATGATCTCCATGTATAATACATAAGGGGGGATATGATCTTCATGTATAATACATAGGGGGGGGGGGATATGATCTCCATGTATAATACATAAGGGGAGGATATGATCTCCGTGTATAATACATAAGGGGGATATGATCTCCATGTATAATACATAAGGGGGGATATGATCACCATGTATAATACATAAGGGGGGATATTATCTCCATGTATAATACATAAGGGGGATATGATCACCATGTATAATACATAAGGGGGATATGATCTCCATGTATAATACATAAGGGGGATATGATCACCATGCATAATACATAAGGGGGATATGATCTCCATGTATAATACATAAGGGGGGATATGATCACCATGTATAATACATAAGATTGGATATGATCTCCATGTATAATACATAAGGGGGGTGATATGATCTCCATGTATAATACATAAGGGGGGATATGATCTCCATGTATAATACATAAGGGGGATATGATCTCCATGTATAATACATAAGGGGGGATATGATCACCATGTATAATACATAAGATTGGATATGATCTCCATGTATAATACATAAGGGGGGGATATGATCTCCATGTATAATACATAAGGGGAGATATGATCTCCATGTATAATACATAAGGGGGGATATGATCTCCATGTATAATACATAAGGGGGGTATGATCACCATGTATAATGCAAAAGGGGGATATGATCTCCATGTATAATACATAAGGGGGATATGATCTCCATGTATAATACATAAGGGGGGATATGATCACCATTTATAATACATAAGGGGGGATATGATCTCCATGTATAATACATAAGGGGGGATATGATCTCCATGTATAATACATAAGGGGGGATATGATCACCATGTATAATACATAAGGGGGGTTATGATCTCCATGTATAATACATAAGGGGGATATGATCACCATGTATAATACAGAAGGGGGGATATGATCACCATGTATAATATATAAGGGGGGTATGATCTCCATGTATAATACATAAGGGGGGATATGATCTTCATGTATAATACATAAGGGGGATATGATCTCCATGTATAATACATAAGGGGGGATATGATCACCATGTATAATATATAAGGGGGGTATGATCTCCATGTATAATACATAAGGGGGATATGATCTTCATGTATAATACATAAGGGGGGATATGATCTCCATGTATAATACATAAGGGGGATATGATCTCCATGTATAATACATAGGGGAGATATGATCACCATGTATAATACATAGGGGAGATATGATCACCATGTATAATACATAAGGGGGATATGATCTCCATGTATAATACATAAGGGGGGATATGATCACCATGTATAATACATAATGGGGATATGATCACCATGTATAATACATAAGGGGGATATGATCTCCATGTATAATACATAAGGGGGGGGGGGGAGATATGATCTCCATGTATAATACAGAAGGGGGGGGTATTATATCTATGTATAATACATAAGGGGGGATATGATCTCCATGTATAATACATAAGGGGGGATATGATCACCATGTATAATATATAAAGGGGGTATGCTCTCCATGTATAATACATAAGGGGGATATGATCTCCATGTATAATACATAAGGGGGGATATGATCTTCATGTATAATACATAGGGGGGGGATATGATCTCCATGTATAATACATAAGGGGGGATATGATCTCCATGTATAATACATAAGGGGGGATATGATCACCATGTATAATACATAAGGGGGGATATGATCTCCATGTATAATACATAAGGGGGGATATGATCACCATGTATAATACATAATGGGGATATGACCAGCATGTATAATACATAAGGGGGATATGATCTCCATGTATAATACATAAGGGGGATATGATCTCCATGTATAATACATAAGGGGGGATATTATCTCCATGTATAATACATAAGGGGGGGGATATGATCTCCATGTATAATACATAAGGGGGGATATGATCTTCATGTATAATACATAGGGGAGGGGGGGATATGATCTCCATGTATAATACATAAGGGGGATATGACCAGCATGTATAATACATAAGGGGGATATGATCTCCATGTATAATACATAAGGGGGGATATGATCTTCATGTATAATACATAGGGGAGGGGGGGATATGATCACCATGTATAATACATAATGGGGATATGACCAGCATGTATAATACATAAGGGGGATATGATCTCCATGTATAAAACATAAGGGGGATATGATCTCCATGTATAATACATAAGGGGAGATATTATCTCCATGTATAATACATAAGGGGGATATGATTTCCATGTACAATACATAAGGGGGATATGATCTCCATGTATAATACATAAGGGGGGATATGATCTCCATGTATAATACATAAGGGGGGATATGATCTCCATGTATAATACATAAGGGGGGATATGATCTCCATGTATAATACATAAGGGGGATATGATCTCCATGTATAATACATAAGGGGGGATATGATCACCATGTATAATATATAAGGGGGGTATGATCTCCATGTATAATACATAAGGGGGATATGATCTCCATGTATAATACATAAGGGGAGATATTATCTCCATGTATAATACATAAGGGGGATATGATTTCCATGTACAATACATAAGGGGGATATGATCTCCATGTATAATACATAAGGGGGGATATGATCTCCATGTATAATACATAAGGGGGGATATGATCTCCATGTATAATACATAAGGGGGGATATGATCTCCATGTATAATACATAAGGGGGATATGATCTCCATGTATAATACATAAGGGGGGATATGATCACCATGTATAATATATAAGGGGGGTATGATCTCCATGTATAATACATAAGGGGGGATATGATCTTCATGTATAATACATAAGGGGGATATGATCTCCATGTATAATACATAAGGGGGGATATGATCACCATCTATAATATATAAGGGGGGTATGATCTCCATGTATAATACATAAGGGGGGATATGATCACCATCTATAATATATAAGGGGGGTATGATCTCCATGTATAATACATAAGGGGGATATGATCTTCATGTATAATACATAAGGGGGGATATGATCTCCATGTATAATACATAAGGGGAGATATGATCACCATGTATAATACATAGGGGAGATATGATCACCATGTATAATACATAAGGGGGATATGATCACCATGTATAATACATAAGGGGGATATGATCTCCATGTATAATACATAAGGGGGGTATGGTCTCCATGTATAATACATAAGGGGGATATGATCTCCATGTTTAATACATAAGGGGGGGGGAAATGATCTCCATGTATAATACATAAGGGGGGATATGATCACCATGTATAATACATAATGGGGATATGATCACCATGTATAATACATAAGGGGGATATGATCTCCATGTATAATACATAAGGGGGGTATGGTCTCCATGTATAATACATAAGGGGGGTATGGTCTCCATGTATAATACATAAGGGGGGGATATGATCACCATTAGAGATGAGCGAATCAAACTTGGCGAAGTGGAATTCGTTTTGAATATTAGGAAAAATTGGATTTGCATCGAATCCGAATTTTAGCAAACTTCGGATGCACGAATCAAATTTTCCCCGATCAGCCGGCAAAAGTGTCACTGCAGAGAGCTCCGCTATTTCTGACAGTTCTCTGACAGTTCATTTACAGCGGTTGAAACATTGTATCTATCTGTTTCCATTTAGGATACAGATGTTTTTTATTCGGAAATAAATAGATACAATGTTTCAACCGCTGTAAATGAACTGTCAGAACTGTCAGAGAACTGTCAGAAATAGCGGAGCTCTCTGCAGATACACTTTTTGCTGTACTGGAATTCTTCTTCTTTTCATTCTTCTTCTTCTTTTCATTCTTCTTCTTCTTCTTCTTTTCATTCTTCTTCTTCTTTTCATTCTTCTTTTCATTCTTCTTCTTTTCATTCTTCTTTTCATTCTTCTTCTTTTCATTCTTCTTCTTCTTCTTTTCATTCTTCTTTTTATTCTTCTTCTTCTTCTTTTCATTCTTCTTTTCATTCTTCTTCTCATTCTTCTTTTCATACTTCTTCTTCTTCTTTTCATTCTTCTTCTTCTTCTTTTCATTCTTCTTCTTCTTTTCATTCTTCTTTTCATTCTTCTTCTCATTCTTCTTTTCATTCTTCTTCTTCTTCTTTTCATTCTTCTTCTTCTTCTTTTCATTCTTCTTCTTCTTTTCATTCCTCTTCTTCTTTTCATTCTTCTTTTCATTCTTCTTCTTCTTTTCATTCTTCTTCTTCTTCTTTTCATTCTTCTTTTCATTCTTCTTCTTCTTCTTTTCATTCTTCTTCTTCTTTTCATTCTTCTTCTTCTTTTCATTCTTCTTCTTCTTTTCATTCTTCTTTTCATTCTTCTTCTTCTTCTTTTCATTCTTCTTCTTCTTCTTTTCATTCTTCTTTTCATTCTTCTTCTTCTTCTTCTTCTTCTTCTTTTCATTCTTCTTCTTCTTTTCATTCTTCTTCTTCTTCTTTTCATTCTTCTTCTTCTTTTCATTCTTCTTTTTTTCATTCTTCTTCTTCTTCTTTTCATTCTTCTTCTTCTTCTTTTCATTCTTCTCATTCTTCTTCTCATTCTTCTTTTCATTCTTCTTCTTCTTCTTCTTTTCATTCTTCTTCTTCGCATTCTTCTTCTTCTTTTCATTCTTCTTCTTCTTCTTTTCATTCTTCTTCTTCTTCTTTTCATTCTTCTTCTTCTTCTTTTCATTCTTCTTCTTCTTCTTCTTCTTTTCATTCTTCTTCTTCTTTTCATTCTTCTTTTCATTCTTCTTCTTCTTCTTTTCATTCTTCTTCTTCTTCTTTTCATTCTTCTTTTCATTCTTCTTCTCATTCTTCTTTTCATTCTTCTTCTTCTTCTTTTCATTCTTCTTCTTCTTCTTTTCATTCTTCTTTTCATTCTTCTTCTTCTTCTTCTTTTCATTCTTCTTCTTCTTCTTTTCATTCTTCTTTTCATTCTTCTTCTTTTCATTCTTCTTCTTCTTCTTTTCATTCTTCTTTTCATTCTTCTTCTTCTTCTTCTTCTTCTTCATCGTGCCCCGTGACTGCCCAAATGAGTGAAGTGTGCGGTGATTCTAAGATCGACGGCACTCATCTGCATGTCATACTGACTGACAGTATTATTTCTCTTCCCCAGCAGACTCCAAGGGCATTTAAATTAAAGGTACAGTGTTCTGCACTAATATTAAGTCTCTCTGAAGCCTAGAAACCCTTTAAATAAGTTAAATTTGCGGCAAATAAATTTGCATCGAATCGAATTTCTCCCGCAAAATCGGCGAATCAGCGGAATCAAATTTTTGAATAATTCGCTCATCTCTAATCACCATATATAATACATAAGGGGGGATATTATCTCCATGTATAATACATAAGGGGGGATATGATCTTCATGTATAATACATAAGGGGGGGGTATGATCTCCATGTATAATACATAAGGGGGGATATGATCTCCATGTATAATACATAAGGGGGGATATGATCTCCATGTATAATACATAAGGGGGGATATGATCTCCATGTATAATACATAAGGGGGATATGATCTCCATGTATAATACATAAGGGGGGATATGATCACCATGTATAATATATAAGGGGGGTATGATCTCCATGTATAATACATAAGGGGGGATATGATCTTCATGTATAATACATAAGGGGGATATGATCTCCATGTATAATACATAAGGGGGGATATGATCTCCATATATAATACATAAAGGGGGTATGCTCTCCATGTATAATACATAAGGGGGATATGATCTCCATGTATAATACATAAGGGGGGATATGGTCTTCATGCATAATACATAGGGGGGGGGGATATGATCTCCATGTATAATACATAAGGGGGGATATGATCACCATGTATAATACATAATGGGGATATGACCAGCATGTATAATACATAAGGGGGATATGATCTCCATGTATAATACATAAGGGGGATATGATCTCCATGTATAATACATAAGGGGGGATATTATCTCCATGTATAATACATAAGGGGGGGGATATGATCTCCATGTATAATACATAAGGGGGGATATGATCTTCATGTATAATACATAGGGGGGGGGGGGATATGATCTCCATGTATAATACATAAGGGGGGATATGATCACCATGTATAATACATAATGGGGATATGACCAGCATGTATAATACATAAGGGGGGATATTATCTCCATGTATAATACATAAGGGGGGGGATATGATCTCCATGTATAATACATAAGGGGGGATATGATCTTCATGTATAATACATAGGGGGGGGGGGGATATGATCTCCATGTATAATACATAAGGGGAGGATATGATCTCCGTGTATAATACATAAGGGGGATATGATCTCCATGTATAATACATAAGGGGGGATATGATCACCATGTATAATACATAAGGGGGGATATTATCTCCATGTATAATACATAAGGGGGATATGATCACCATGTATAATACATAAGGGGGATATGATCTCCATGTATAATACATAAGGGGGATATGATCACCATGCATAATACATAAGGGGGATATGATCTCCATGTATAATACATAAGGGGGGATATGATCACCATGTATAATACATAAGATTGGATATGATCTCCATGTATAATACATAAGGGGGGGATATGATCTCCATGTATAATACATAAGGGGGGATATGATCTCCATGTATAATACATAAGGGGGATATGATCTCCATGTATAATACATAAGGGGGGATATGATCACCATGTATAATACATAAGATTGGATATGATCTCCATGTATAATACATAAGGGGGGGATATGATCTCCATGTATAATACATAAGGGGAGATATGATCTCCATGTATAATACATAAGGGGGATATGATCTCCATGTATAATACATAAGGGGGGTATGATCACCATGTATAATGCATAAGGGGGATATGATCTCCATGTATAATACATAAGGGGGATATGATCTCCATGTATAATACATAAGGGGGGATATGATCACCATTTATAATACATAAGGGGGGATATGATCTCCATGTATAATACATAAGGGGGGATATGATCTCCATGTATAATACATAAGGGGGGATATGATCACCATGTATAATACATAAGGGGGGTTATGATCTCCATGTATAATACATAAGGGGGATATGATCACCATGTATAATACAGAAGGGGGGATATGATCACCATGTATAATATATAAGGGGGGTATGATCTCCATGTATAATACATAAGGGGGGATATGATCTTCATGTATAATACATAAGGGGGATATGATCTCCATGTATAATACATAAGGGGGGATATGATCACCATGTATAATATATAAGGGGGGTATGATCTCCATGTATAATACATAAGGGGGATATGATCTTCATGTATAATACATAAGGGGGGATATGATCTCCATGTATAATACATAAGGGGGATATGATCTCCATGTATAATACATAGGGGAGATATGATCACCATGTATAATACATAGGGGAGATATGATCACCATGTATAATACATAAGGGGGATATGATCTCCATGTATAATACATAAGGGGGGATATGATCACCATGTATAATACATAATGGGGATATGATCACCATGTATAATACATAAGGGGGATATGATCTCCATGTATAATACATAAGGGGGGGGGGGGGGAGATATGATCTCCATGTATAATACAGAAGGGGGGGGTATTATATCTATGTATAATACATAAGGGGGGATATGATCTCCATGTATAATACATAAGGGGGGATATGATCACCATGTATAATATATAAAGGGGGTATGCTCTCCATGTATAATACATAAGGGGGATATGATCTCCATGTATAATACATAAGGGGGGATATGATCTTCATGTATAATACATAGGGGGGGGATATGATCTCCATGTATAATACATAAGGGGGGATATGATCTCCATGTATAATACATAAGGGGGGATATGATCACCATGTATAATACATAAGGGGGGATATGATCTCCATGTATAATACATAAGGGGGGATATGATCACCATGTATAATACATAATGGGGATATGACCAGCATGTATAATACATAAGGGGGATATGATCTCCATGTATAATACATAAGGGGGATATGATCTCCATGTATAATACATAAGGGGGGATATTATCTCCATGTATAATACATAAGGGGGGGGGATATGATCTCCATGTATAATACATAAGGGGGGATATGATCTTCATGTATAATACATAGGGGAGGGGGGGATATGATCTCCATGTATAATACATAAGGGGGATATGACCAGCATGTATAATACATAAGGGGGATATGATCTCCATGTATAATACATAAGGGGGGATATGATCTTCATGTATAATACATAGGGGAGGGGGGGATATGATCACCATGTATAATACATAATGGGGATATGACCAGCATGTATAATACATAAGGGGGATATGATCTCCATGTATAAAACATAAGGGGGATATGATCTCCATGTATAATACATAAGGGGAGATATTATCTCCATGTATAATACATAAGGGGGATATGATTTCCATGTACAATACATAAGGGGGATATGATCTCCATGTATAATACATAAGGGGGGATATGATCTCCATGTATAATACATAAGGGGGGATATGATCTCCATGTATAATACATAAGGGGGGATATGATCTCCATGTATAATACATAAGGGGGATATGATCTCCATGTATAATACATAAGGGGGGATATGATCACCATGTATAATATATAAGGGGGGTATGATCTCCATGTATAATACATAAGGGGGGATATGATCTTCATGTATAATACATAAGGGGGATATGATCTCCATGTATAATACATAAGGGGGGATATGATCACCATCTATAATATATAAGGGGGGTATGATCTCCATGTATAATACATAAGGGGGGATATGATCACCATCTATAATATATAAGGGGGGTATGATCTCCATGTATAATACATAAGGGGGATATGATCTTTATGTATAATACATAAGGGGGGATATGATCTCCATGTATAATACATAAGGGGAGATATGATCACCATGTATAATACATAGGGGAGATATGATCAACATGTATAATACATAAGGGGGATATGATCACCATGTATAATACATAAGGGGGATATGATCTCCATGTATAATACATAAGGGGGGTATGGTCTCCATGTATAATACATAAGGGGGATATGATCTCCATGTTTAATACATAAGGGGGGGGGATATGATCTCCATGTATAATACATAAGGGGGGATATGATCACCATGTATAATACATAATGGGGATATGATCACCATGTATAATACATAAGGGGGATATGATCTCCATGTATAATACATAAGGGGGGTATGGTCTCCATGTATAATACATAAGGGGGGTATGGTCTCCATGTATAATACATAAGGGGGGGATATGATCACCATTAGAGATGAGCGAATCGAACTTGGCGAAGTGGAATTCGTTTTGAATATTAGGAAAAATTGGATTTGCATCGAATCCGAATTTTAGCAAACTTCGGATGCACGAATCAAATTTTCCCCGATCAGCCGGCAAAAGTGTCACTGCAGAGAGCTCCGCTATTTCTGACAGTTCTCTGACAGTTCATTTACAGCGGTTGAAACATTGTATCTATCTGTTTCCATTTAGGATACAGATGTTTTTTATTCGGAAATAAATAGATACAATGTTTCAACTGCTGTAAATGAACTGTCAGAACTGTCAGAGAACTGTCAGAAATAGCGGAGCTCTCTGCAGATACACTTTTTGCTGTACTGGAATTCTTCTTCTTTTCATTCTTCTTCTTCTTTTCATTCTTCTTCTTCTTCTTCTTTTCATTCTTCTTCTTCTTTTCATTCTTCTTTTCATTCTTCTTCTTTTCATTCTTCTTTTCATTCTTCTTCTTTTCATTCTTCTTCTTCTTCTTTTCATTCTTCTTTTTATTCTTCTTCTTTTCATTCTTCTTTTCATTCTTCTTCTCATTCTTCTTTTCATACTTCTTCTTCTTCTTTTCATTCTTCTTCTTCTTCTTTTCATTCTTCTTCTTCTTCTTCTTTTCATTCTTCTTTTCATTCTTCTTCTCATTCTTCTTTTCATTCTTCTTCTTCTTCTTTTCATTCTTCTTCTTCTTCTTTTCATTCTTCTTCTTCTTTTCATTCCTCTTCTTCTTTTCATTCTTCTTTTCATTCTTCTTCTTCTTTTCATTCTTCTTCTTCTTCTTTTCATTCTTCTTTTCATTCTTCTTCTTCTTTTCATTCTTCTTCTTTTCATTCTTCTTTTTATTCTTCTTCTTCTTTTCATTCTTCTTTTCTTTCTTCTTCTTCTTCTTTTCATTCTTCTTCTTCTTCTTTTCATTCTTCTTTTCATTCTTCTTCTTCTTCTTTTCATTCTTCTTTTCATTCTTCTTCTTCTTCTTCTTCTTCTTCTTCTTTTCATTCTTCTTCTTCTTCTTTTCATTCTTCTTCTTCTTTTCATTCTTCTTTTTTTCATTCTTCTTCTTCTTCTTTTCATTCTTCTTCTTCTTCTTTTCATTCTTCTTTTCATTCTTCTTTTCATTCTTCTTCTCATTCTTCTTTTCATTCTTCTTCTTCTTCTTTTCATTCTTCTTCTTCTTCTTTGCATTCTACTTCTTCTTTTCATTCTTCTTCTTCTTCTTTTCATTCTTCTTCTTCTTCTTTTCATTCTTCTTCTTCTTCTTCTTCTTTTCATTCTTCTTCTTCTTTTCATTCTTCTTTTCATTCTTCTTCTTCTTCTTTTCATTCTTCTTCTTCTTCTTTTAATTCTTCTTTTCATTCTTCTTCTCATTCTTCTTTTCATTCTTCTTCTTCTTCTTTTCATTCTTCTTCTTCTTCTTTTCATTCTTCTTTTCATTCTTCTTCTTCTTCTTCTTTTCATTCTTCTTCTTCTTCTTTTCATTCTTCTTTTCATTCTTCTTCTTTTCATTCTTCTTCTTTTCATTCTTCTTCTTCTTCTTTTCATTCTTCTTTTCATTCTTCTTCTTCTTCTTCTTCATCGTGCCCCGTGACTGCCCAAATGAGTGAAGTGTGCGGTGATTCTAAGATCGACGGCACTCATCTGCATGTCATACTGACTGACAGTATTATTTCTCTTCCCCAGCAGACTCCAAGGGCATTTAAATTAAAGGTACAGTGTTCTGCACTAATATAAAGGCTCTCTGAAGCCTAGAAACCCTTTAAATAAGTTAAATTTGCGGCAAATAAATTTGCATCGAATCGAATTTCTCCCGCAAAATCGGCGAATCAGCCGAATCAAATTTTTGAATAATTCGCTCATCTCTAATCACCATATATAATACATAAGGGGGATATGGTCTCCATGTGTAATACATAAGGGGGGATATTATCTCCATGTATAATACATAAGGGGGGATATGATCTTCATGTATAATACATAAGGGGGGGGTATGATCTCCATGTATAATACATAAGGGGGGATATGATCACCATGTATAATACATAATGGGGATATGATCACCATGTATAATACATAAGGGGGATATGATCTCCATGTATAATACATAAAGGGGGTATGGTCTCCATGTATAATACATAAGGGGGATATGATCTCCATGTTTAATACATAAGGGGGGGGGGATATGATCTCCATGTATAATACATAAGGGGGGATATGATCACCATGTATAATACATAATGGGGATATGATCACCATGTATAATACATAAGGGGGGGGGTATGGTCTCCATGTATAATACATAAGGGGGATATGATCTCCATGTTTAATACATAAGGGGGGGGGGATATGATCTCCATGTATAATACATAAGGGGGGATATGATCACCATGTATAATACATAATGGGGATATGATCACCATGTATAATACATAAGGGGGATATGATCTCCATGTATAATACATAAGGGGGGTATGGTCTCCATGTATAATACATAAGGGGGGTATGGTCTCCATGTATAATACATAAGGGGGGGATATGATCACCATTAGAGATGAGCGAATCGAACTTGGCGAAGTGGAATTCGTTTTGAATATTAGGAAAAATTGGATTTGCATCGAATCCGAATTTTAGCAAACTTCGGATGCACGAATCAAATTTTCCCCGATCAGCCGGCAAAAGTGTCACTGCAGAGAGCTCCGCTATTTCTGACAGTTCATTTACAGCGGTTGAAACATTGTATCTATCTGTTTCCATTTAGGATACAGATGTTTTTTATTCGGAAATAAATAGATACAATGTTTCAACCGCTGTAAATGAACTGTCAGAACTGTCAGAGAACTGTCAGAAATAGCGGAGCTCTCTGCAGATACACTTTTTGCTGTACTGGAATTCTTCTTCTTTTCATTCTTCTTCTTCTTTTCATTCTTCTTCTTCTTCTTCTTTTCATTCTTCTTCTTCTTTTCATTCTTCTTTTCATTCTTCTTCTTTTCATTCTTCTTCTTCTTCTTTTCATTCTTCTTTTTATTCTTCTTCTTCTTCTTTTCATTCTTCTTTTCATTCTTCTTCTCATTCTTCTTTTCATACTTCTTCTTCTTCTTTTCATTCTTCTTCTTCTTCTTTTCATTCTTCTTCTTCTTTTCATTCTTCTTTTCATTCTTCTTTTCATTCTTCTTCTTCTTCTTTTCATTCTTCTTCTTCTTCTTTTCATTCTTCTTCTTCTTTTCATTCCTCTTCTTCTTTTCATTCTTCTTTTCATTCTTCTTCTTCTTTTCATTCTTCTTCTTCTTCTTTTCATTCTTCTTTTCATTCTTCTTCTTCTTCTTTTCATTCTTCTTCTTCTTTTCATTCTTCTTTTCATTCTTCTTCTTCTTTTCATTCTTCTTCTTCTTTTCATTCTTCTTTTCATTCTTCTTCTTCTTCTTTTCATTCTTCTTCTTCTTCTTTTCATTCTTCTTTTCATTCTTCTTCTTCTTCTTTTCTTCTTCTACTTTTCATTCTTCTTTTCATTCTTCTTCTTCTTCTTCTTCTTCTTTTCATTCTTCTTCTTCTTTTCATTCTTCTTCTTCTTCTTTTCATTCTTCTTCTTCTTTTCATTCTTCTTTTTTTCATTCTTCTTCTTCTTCTTTTCATTCTTCTTCTTCTTCTTTTCATTCTTCTTTTCATTCTTCTCATTCTTCTTCTCATTCTTCTTTTCATTCTTCTTCTTCTTCTTTTCATTCTTCTTCTTCTTCTTCTTTTCATTCTTCTTCTTCTTCTTTTCATTCTTCTTCTTCTTCTTTTCATTCTTCTTCTTCTTCTTCTTCTTTTCATTCTTCTTCTTCTTTTCATTCTTCTTTTCATTCTTCTTCTTCTTCTTTTCATTCTTCTTCTCATTCTTCTTTTCATTCTTCTTCTTCTTCTTTTCATTCTTCTTCTTCTTCTTTGCATTCTTCTTCTTCTTTTCATTCTTCTTCTTCTTCTTTTCATTCTTCTTCTTCTTCTTTTCATTCTTCTTCTTCTTCTTCTTCTTCTTTTCATTCTTCTTCTTCTTTTCATTCTTCTTTTCATTCTTCTTCTTCTTCTTTTCATTCTTCTTCTTCTTCTTCTTCTTCTTCATCGTGCCCCGTGACTGCCCAAATGAGTGAAGTGTGCGGTGATTCTAAGATCGACGGCACTCATCTGCATGTCATACTGACTGACAGTATTATTTCTCTTCCCCAGCAGACTCCAAGGGCATTTAAATTAAAGGTACAGTGTTCTGCACTAATATAAAGGCTCTCTGAAGCCTAGAAACCCTTTAAATAAGTTAAATTTGCGGCAAATAAATTTGCATCGAATCGAATTTCTCCCGCAAAATCGGCGAATCAGCCGAATCAAATTTTTTAATAATTCGCTCATCTCTAATCACCATATATAATACATAAGGGGGATATGGTCTCCATGTGTAATACATAAGGGGGGATATTATCTCCATGTATAATACATAAGGGGGGATATGATCTTCATGTATAATACATAAGGGGGGATATGATCACCATGTATAATACATAATGGGGATATGATCACCATGTATAATACATAAGGGGGATATGATCTCCATGTATAATACATAAAGGGGGTATGGTCTCCATGTATATTACATAAGGGGGATATGATCTCCATGTTTAATTCATAAGGGGGGTATGGTCTCCATGTATAATACATAAGGGGGGATATGATCACCATGTATAATACATAATGGGGATATGATCACCATGTATAATACATAAGGGGGATATGATCTCCATGTATAATACATAAGGGGGGATATGGTCTCCATGTGTAATACATAAGGGGGGATATTATCTCCATGTATAATACATAAGGGGGGATATGATCACCATGTATAATACATAAGGGGGATACGATCTCCATGTATAATACATAAGGAGGGCATATGATCTTCATGTATAATACATAAGGGGGGGATATGATCTCCATGTATAATACATAAGGAAGGATATGATCTCCATGTATAATACATAAGGGGGGATATGATCTCCATGTATAATACATAAGGAGGGATATGATCTCCATGTTTAATATATAAGGGGGATATGATCTCCATGTATAATACATAAGCGGGGATATGATCTCCATGTATAATACATAAGGGGGATATGATCACCATGTATAATACATAATGGGGATATGATCTCCATGTATAATACATAAGGGGGGATATGATCTCCATGAATAATACATAAGGGGGGATATGATCACCATGTATAATACATAAGGGGGATATGATCTCCATGTATAATACATAAGGGGGGATATGATCTCCATGTATAATACATAAGAGGGGATATGATCTCCATGTATAATACATAAGGGGGGATATGATCTTCATGTATAATACATAAGAGGGGATATGATCTCCATGTATAATACATAAGGGGGGATATGATCACCATGTATAATACATAAGGGGGATATGATCTCCATGTATAATACATAAGGGGGGATATGATCTCCATGTATAATACATAAGGGGGGATATGATCTCCATGTATAATACATAAGGGGGGATATGATCTCCATGTATAATACATAAGGGGGGATATGATCGCCATGTATAATACATAAGGGGGGATATGATCTTCATGTATAATACATAACGGAGGATATGATCTCCATGTATAATACATAAGGGGGGGATATGATCTCCATGTATAATACATAAGGGGGGATATGATTTCCATGTATAATACATAAGGGGGGATATGATCTCCATGTATAATTTACCATGTCACAAAGCTCAAATCATCTCAAACTGGTTCCTGGAACATGAGAATGAGGTCACTGTACTCCAATGGCCTCCACAGTCACCAGATCTCCATCCAATAGAGCACCTTTGGGATGTGGTAGGATGGGAGATTCCCATCATGGATGTCCAGCCGACAAATCTGCAGCAACTGCGTTATGCTAACATGTCAATATGGACCAAAATCTCTGAGGAATGTTTCCAACACCTTGTTGAACCAATACCACAAACAACGAAGGCCGTTCTGAAGGCAAAAAGGGGTTCAACCCGGTACTAGCAAGGTAGACCTAATAAAGTGGCTAGTGAGTGTACAATATATCAGGCTTGTCTGTGCTGTACAGTAGTTATCATTATAATACTATAGATCAGACTTGCCTTTACTTTCCATGTTTCCACAAACATTTAGTAATAATAAGTCCATCACTTGGGGAACATTAAAATGTAGTCATTGTATTATCAATGTTTGAGCTTCATTCAGAAGAAGAATGTCTTTGGGACATATTAACAACTCAATGGAACAGAGCAACAAAATGTTTTATATATTTATATTTATTTGGAAATGTAAAGACAATGTAGGCAGAATCTGGAGAAAGTTGCCATGGGAATTATTGCCTTTGTTTGAAGTAATTCACAGTTCCGCTATTGTCTGTCATCTTTGTTCACACTGAAACAGCCGTTTGATGAGTCTCTGTGGAGATGTTTGGGGTAAAGTGCCTGACAGGCTGATAGCAGGAACATTATATGGATACTAAGGGAGAGAGAGGAAGGAAGAGATGGGGAGAAAGAGAGGGAGAGAAAGGAAGGGAGAGAAAAGAAGGGAGAGAGGGGGAGAAAGAGAGTGAGAGAAAGGAAGGGAGAGACAGGGAGAAAGGAAGGGAGAGAGGGGGAGAAAGGAAGGGAGAAAGAGAGGGGGAGAAAGGAAGGAAGAGAAAAGAAGGAAGAGAGGGGGAGAAAGAGAGGGGGAGAAAGGAAAGGAGAGAAAAAAAGGAAGAGAGGGGGAGAAAGAGAGGGGGAGAAAGGAAGGGAGAGAAAGGAAGGGAGAGAAAAGAAGGGAGAGAAAAGAAGGGAGAGAGGGGGAGAAAGGAAGGGAGAGAAAAGAAGGAAGAGAGGGGGAGAAAGGAAGGGAGAGAAAATAAGGAAGAGAGGGGGAGAAAGGAAGGGAGAGAAAAGAAGGAAGAGAGGGGGAGAAAGGAAGGGAGAGAAAAGAAGGAAGAGAGGGGGAGAAAGGAAGGGAGAGAAAAGAGAGAGGAATATAGAAAGAGAGAAAGGAAGAGTGAGAGGAAGAGAGAGAGGAAGGCAGAGAGGGGGAGAGAGAGAGGGGAAGAGAGGGAGGGAAGGAGGGATAGAAAGAGAGAGAGAGAAGAAGGAAGAGAGAGAGACGGGGAGAAGGAGAGAGAGAAAAAGAGGAGAGAGAGAGAAAAGAGAGAGGCAGAGAAAGGAGAAGAGAGAGAGATATGGAGAGACAGACAGGGGCAGAGATAGAGAAATAAAGAGGGAGGGAGGGAGGGAGGGAGGGGAGAGAGAGAGAGAGAGAGAGAGAGAGAGAGAGAGAGAGAGAGAGAGAGAGAGAGAGAGAGAGATTATAGATAGATAGAAAACAAAAGAGGGGTGAGAGAGAGATAAGACAGAGGAAGAGAGAGAGAAGGAAGAAAGGGGGAGGGTAGAGAGAGGGGGGAAGAGAAGACAGAGAGAGAGGAGAAGAGAGAGAAAGAGAGGAGGGAAAGAGAAAACAGTGAGATAGATGAGAATAGAGCAAGAAAGCGAAGAGAAAAGAAAGTAAGCAATAAAGAGGAGGAGAGATATGGGGGAATAGAGAGGAGCACCTACAAAACATCTGCCCCAACTCATACCACCATAAACCCTCTCTGAACAATTGGACCAATCCAAACCATGTGGCTTGAAACAACGCATCAGCGTCTTGTCCGTCCCAGCACTCCCAACATCGAGCCCTGACAAAATCTCAAATAAAGGACATAATGAACAAATCCAAAATGAAATATGTCAGAGAATGGACAAATGAAACAAACTCCCACTATAAAACTACATAACAGTCACTGCAGAGAGACTACAAACTGCCCCATTATCTGGAGGTACTACAGGCCCCCAAGATAAACAGACCCTGAGCCTACACAGACTGAGCACCCACAGCCTGGAAATCCAATCCATAGACCTATAAACCCAGCAATGTGACCAGAGGGCCCTGGAGGATGAGGGCCACTTCCTGCAATGGGACCACTTGTACTCATCAGTGAGGGACACTCCAAAGGATCCCTATTCTCATCCCCAGAGGATCCCCACTCTCATCCTGGACTTCACTTCTAAAAGAGGGGAGGATTTCCAGTCCTTCAAATGATTGGCTCTTGTGACTCAGAGACAATATTTTGGCTATTTGTGGCATTATTGGTTGTTCCTTATTTCTGGCAGTGAACCTGCAAGCTTTTCAGGCAATTGTTTGCCATTCAGTCAACTAAAATCTAATGGGTTTCATTAAATTGTAATGTGTGATTTAAGCGTTTTTCTAGAATTGCAAAACTCATTATATATTCCTGGAGAAAAAATCTAATAGCATGCTATTATTTATGGTATCAAGGTTTGTACATGCACTGCAGACACAGATTAAGGTTTGGTTCACATATGTGTGGGTGGTGCCGCTGCAGGACTCACACAAATACCTTCAGCCGCACCACCCACACAGAAGAATGTGGGACCTGCAGGCGGGTGCCATTCATTCTAATGGCACACCGCCCGCACTGGAAATCGCAACTTCGGTTCCTGTGCAGGCTGAAATTTCCCAAGTAGTGCAGGGACTTCGTCCCTATGTGCCCTGGGGCATGGGAGTCCATTCAAATGAACGGGCTCTCATGCCTGCGCAAATTGCGGAGATAACCAGAAACTGCGGACATAGTACAGGAGATGACCAGAGACTGTGGACATAGTACAGGAGATGACCAGAGACTGCGGACATAGTACAGGAGATGACCAGAGACTGTGGACACAGTACAGGAGATGACCAGAGACTGCGGACATAGTACAGGAGATGACCAGAGACTGCGGACACAGTACAGGAGATGACCAGAGACTGCGGACATAGTACAGGAGATGACCAGAGACTGCGGACACAGTACAGGAGATGACCAGAGACTGCGGACATAGTACAGGAGATGACCAGAGACTGCGGACATAGTACAGGAGATGACCAGAGACTGCAGACACAGTACAGGAGATGACCAGAGACTGCGGACATAGTACAGGAGATGACCAGAGACTGCGGACACAGTACAGGAGATGACCAGAGACTGCGGACATAGTACAGGAGATGACCAGAGACTGCGGACACAGTACAGGAGATGACCAGAGACTGCGGACATAGTACAGGAGATGACCAGAGACTGCGGACATAGTACAGGAGATGACCAGAGACTGCGGACATAGTACAGGAGATGACAAGAGACTGCGGACACAGTACAGGAGATGACCAGAGACTGCGGACATAGTACAGGAGATGACCAGAGACTGTGAACATAGTACAGGAGATGACCAGAGACTGCAGACACAGTACAGGAGATGATCAGAGACTGCGGACAAGGTACGGGAGATGACCAGAGACTGCGGACACAGTACAGGAGATGACCAGAGACTGCGGACATAGTACAGGAGATGACCAGAGACTGCAGACCCTTGGGGAGCAGGGGGGGAGCGGGTACCCAAATTTGACAGGTACCCTCTCCCACTTCTGCTGCGATCTCCTAGGCGATCAGAAGCCAAGTTGTCCCCCCTCCCTCCCTCCCTGTAGTCTCCTGGGACACGTGACAGGTCCCAGAAGACCACAGAGCCATTCACAAAGCGCAGCACTTCTCGCACATGAGCAGTGGGCACCCGACTGTGAAGCCGCAATCTGTCACAGCCGGGTGCCCACACTGTTGTATTTTAGTCGACTAAAATAGTTTTAATTTAGTCATTGGAAATATTTTAGTCTACAAAATGAATACTGGTGGTAGAGAACCCAAACTTCCACCCTATCCCCATCAGCTATCGGTGAGAAAAGCTCAATGTCCAATGAATGTTTGACTATATAGAGCACATGACTCCCAAAGGTAGAGGCATGATGGGACTTGTAGTTTCACAACATCTGGAGGGCCACCAGTTTGACACCCCTGCTATAGAGACACTGACTGGCCATAGCTGGCACGAGAGGTGCTTCTAGGTGGGGGGAAGGGACATCAGCAAATTCATTTTTGCTGATCTGCTAATGACCTGGAAGCAATGTGTAAAACGTTACTTCTGGGTCTTGGTGTCACTTTTTCCAGCCAATATGGCTGAGGAAGAAGCTAATGGGGTGCAATTTGCAATTTTTAAAAATAAAAATCATCTCTCCACTCCTCTTACTGTACAGTGCCTATTGGGATCTATAGTGTAAGGAGTCTATTTGTCCCATTATATGGCTGCCATCTCAAACTACAACTCCCAGGATTCTCAGGAATTTGCATAGAAGTCTATTGGCTTGCTTGGCTTTAGCTCTCCTCCAGCTGGGTGGAGGAGAATGGTGCAGCCTATCATCAGTAACTCAATAGAGGGAGAGAAAAATAAAGGGCAATGTCTCCTTCATATTGCTGCAGCCCTGCACCTTGCTACATAACTGAAGACCTATAGGGGGCTTTTTAACCCCTTGACGCCGACGTAACACAAATATGCGGCCTCACACAACAGATACTTCTCAGCACACAGCAGAGGATCCACACAGCGGGTATTTCCAGCACACAGCAGCACGGGCAATCCTGGTCCCACAGTATCAGGCAGTGTTACAGCGGGTACTCCTCCTGAGCCCCGAGTATTAGCAGAGTGTTCAGCGGGTAATAGTCCTGGTATCCCTGGGGTAATGCAGAGTACTCAGCGGGTAATAATCCTCAATCTCCCTGGGGTAATGCAGAGTACTCAGCGGGTAATAATCCTGAATCTCCCTGGTGTAATGCAGAGTACTCAGCGGGTAATAATCCTGAATCTCCCTGGTGTAATGCAGAGTACTCAGCGGGTAATAACCCTTAATCTCCCTGATGTAATGCAGAGTACTCTGAAGGTAATAATCCTTAATCTTCCTGGGGTAATGCAGAGTACTCAGCGGGTAATAATCCTGAATCTCCCTGGTGTAATGCAGAGTACTCTGAAGGTAATAATCCTTAATCTTCCTGGGGTAATGCAGAGTACTCAGTGGGTAATAATCCTGAATCTCCCTGGTGTAATGCAGAGTACTCAGTGGGTAATAATCCTGAATCTCTCTGGTGTAATGCAGAGTACTCAGTGGGTAATAATCCTGAATCTCTCTGGTGTAATGCAGAGTACTCAGTGGGTAATAATCCTGAATCTCCCTGGGATAATGAAGAGTACTCAGCGGGTAATAGTCCTTAATCTCCCTGATGTAATGCAGAGTACTCAGTGGGTAATAATCCTCAATCTCCCTGGGATAATGCAGAGTACTCAGCGGGTAATAATCCTCAATCTCCCTGGGATAATGCAGAGTACTCAGCGGGTAATAATCCTCAATCTCCCTGGGATAATGCAGAGTACTCAGCGGGTAATGATTCTGCGATCCCCGGGTCTTAGCAGAGTGGCTGCGCTGGTCTTGCCTCAGCGGAGACCTCCCAGCAGCTTGCAGTGGAACAGAACAACCAGGAGATTCCTACATCTGCCTTCTTAAGGCTTTGCAGGACGCTCCCGGTTGCCCTGGCAACGAGGCACGCCCCCTCGACATGGGCCACGCTCTCGAGAGCGCAGCCTTTGTCTCCGGCGGGTGCAGGCACGGGAAGCCTTGTGCCCGCGCTGCACCCGCCGGGGGATGCAATGGCGTCAAGCCAGTGGCCCTGTCCCGGAACCTCCCGGCGGGAGGTCACCCCTCTCCTGGCCGTATGGCCAGGACCGGTGTGAATCTCGCCAAAGGGGATCATCTTCCTCCCGCCCAGCTACGCCGGATGGGAGGAAGGGGACCGCGGCAGGGGTGAAAAGTAACACTTCTCATCCTGTGTGGCCTGGCCAGGGGTGGACTGACCATTTGGAAACTTGGGCACTGCCCGAGGGCCCAGGGTCAGTAGGGGGCCCCATAAGATGTCCCTGGTACCTTTTTCATAGGCTTTTTTGAGTTTGGGCAAGGACACAGGGGCCCCATGATCCCCTATTGCCCGGGGGCCCCATGAGTTGTCAGTCCGCCCCTGGGCCCGGCTTCAAAGGGCCGCTACAGGATGAGAAGGGGGGCTGTGAAGGGACGCAGGCACTAGAAGGGGGGTGGGGGGGAAGCTCCCTGGCAGGCACACCGTGACAGATGTGTGCAAAAAAACCCACATAAACAGCTCTGGCAGCGAAAGGGTGAAATCAAATTTGCATTATGAAATCTGAGACAGATGAACTTTCATTTTATAATTTAATTTTACTTTTATGTTATGAAAACGGATTGATAAAATTCCCCCCTTTGCCCGTAACCATCAAAATCACAATCACTTTTTATGCGTTCCGTACAAAAAAAATTAAATTTCTGGCTTTTTCTACATTTTTTTTTTGCTCCTTTTTAAAATCTCAATAAAGATGAGACTGTCCAAGCCAAGAGAATCAATTTCAGCTTCATTTATACACAGCATATCAGTGTGTGCGAATCCCGCCGCACTGCGCTAATTGTATTCATGAGAGTGTGACGCCCTCTATTCTCAGAGCCGATAAAATGAGGCTGGATAATGGTGTCTGGAGGGGAGCGTGGCGGATACGTCTCTCCATGGTGATAGCGTCAAATTGCTGAGATTATTAAAGTGTAATCAGATTTATGAAGCGGGGACCATAAAATAAAAAAGTTCCGCAGGAAGGAAAAGAACGGCAAACTCTGGATTTGTGAATAAACTTCCTAGTGTAGATAATATAGTGTGTCACAGCTGCAAAATACAATGAGAATGAATGGGGATCAAGGAGGGACATTTTATGGAGACTTCAATATTTGGAAATGTCTTCTACTCTTCAATGTGTGTCTTTGTCCAGAGACTGTGGCTCCACCCAGAAACACTGCACAATAGGTAACAGATCTTCTTGGATTATAAAATTAAGGTAAAGTGGTCCAGTATCAGGGGTGGACTGACCATTTGGAAACTGCTCGAGGGCCCGGGGTCAGTAGGGGGCTCCATGAGATGCCCCTGGTACCTATTTCATAGGCTATTTGAGTTTGGGCAAGGACACAGGGGTCCCATGATCCCCTATTGCCCGGGGGCCCCATGAGTTGTCAGTCTGCCCCTGTTCAGTATGGTCCCCACTTATCGATCATTGCCAAAACACTAGTCCCGATGAAGGAGGATTTGTAATCCCGCAAAAACTGTTGGAAGCGCTCTCTTTATATATTCTTCAATAGGTAACAGATTTTCCTGGATTATAACATTTAGATAAAGCAGTCCAGGATTATCTCCAATTATTGCCAGCATGCAATCCCCGATGAAGGAGGATTTGTAATACCTCAAAATGCATTGGAGGCACTCTCAATACATTCTTCAATATGTAGCAGAAAGTCATGGGTCCTCACCCAGAAACATTATGAAATAGATAACAGATTTTGTTGGATTATAAAATTCAGGTAAATCGGTCCAGTATTCTCTCCAATCATCAATCATTGCCAGCATACAAACTCCATTGAGGAGGGATTTGTAGTTCTTCAAAATGCATTTCAGGAGCTTTCTATATATTCTTTAATATGTAGCAGCAAGTCATGGGTCCCCACATAGAAACACTGTAAAATAGGTAATAGATCTTGCTGGATTATAAAATTAAGGTAAATTGGTCCAGTAGTATCTCCAATAATCAATATTGCCAGCATACAAGCCCCAATGAAGAGGGGATTGTAATCTTTTGAAACGCATTGAAGGCACTCTGTGTATATTCTTCAGTATGTAGCACCAAGTTAAGGGTCCCCACCCAAAAATACTGTGAAACACTTAACAAATTTTGTTGGATTACAAAATTCAGGTAAAGCAGTCCAGTATTATCTCCAATCATCAATCATTGTCAGCATACAAGCTCTGATGAAGGGGGGATTGTGATCTCTAGAAACACATTGGAGGCACTCTCTTCACATAATTATCAACAGTGTTGGAGTCAAATTCCATGTTGGAGTCAAACGTAAGTTCAACTCGAACACCGAACATTTGCGTGTTTCTACAAACACACGAACGGCAAGTGCATGCGGCAGGCAATCCACCCACCGAGTGCCTCACAATGCACTGCGCTCTCACAGTGCATTGTGAGATCCATGATTGGCCAAAGCAATGCACAGGTGCAATACTTTGGCCAATCACAGCACAATGCACTGTGAAAGCCATGATGGTTCACAGCTAAGTCCACGCCCCACACATTATAGGGCTGCTTGCACAGCAGCCTTGCATCGTGTGTTGCTGGAGTTCAGTGTTGTTAGTGGTGTATTAGGAGCAGGGGCGGACTGACAACTCATGGGGCCCCCAGGCAATAGGGGATCATGGGGACCCTGTGTCCTTGCCCAAACTCAAAAAAGCCTATGAAAATGGTACCAGGGGCAACTCACGGGGCCCCCTACTGACCCCGGGCCCTCAGGCAGTGCCCGAGTTTCCAAATGGTCAGTCCACCCCTAGTTAGGAGTATAGTGTAGTTTAGTGCGGTGTTATGAAGAGTGTATTGGTGTCAGTGAGTTTTACAGCACTTCTGTCATCACTGGTGTTCCCTTTTTTTTTTTTTGCAGCATCAGGCTCTGATGCTGTATCATCAATGTTCCCTTTCTATGTCGCAGGTGTTCCTCCCTCTGCGCCAGCATTAGTTTCCTTTCTTTTTACTCTTAGGTTTTTTTTTTTAATTTATTTTTTTTTTTTGCCGCAGTAGCAGCTGCAAAAATATTTAGGGTATAATTGCTGTTCCCCCTTCTGCGTAGGTGTTCCTCCCTTTTTTTTTTTGGCTTTCTGAATTTTTTTTCAGAAGCAGAAAAATGTTTTCTCCATAATTTCTGTTCCTCCTTAATTTTGTAACCTGTAATTTTTGCAGCAGCAGCAGTAAAAAAAAAAAATCTCCAATATTTCTGTACAACCTATTTTCTTTCTTAAAAAAAAATAATACAAATTTTTTATCGTATTACACCTAAGCACCAAATTCCCATCCCACACTCTAAAATAAAAAGTTTTATAAATCGCCCCCAAAACTCCCCATCATGTCCAAAAGGCCAACAAGGAGAGGCAGACCCTCACAGGCAGCTAATAAAGGGGCATGCAGGCTCTGTGTCCACAGTGAAAAGTGGTGGTCGTGGACATGGTGTATCCTCTGCAGGCAGGGTACGCTTGTGATTGCCATTTTATTGAACCACAACATGCAGAAGAGGTGGTGGAGTGGATAACTAAGCCATCCTCATCCTCCTCATCCTCTGTCACCCAGACTCATACTAGTTCACCTTCCAACCACTAGCAAATGTCAGGCCTTACATAGTTACATAGTTAGTCATATTGCAGCGAGTTCTTGGCGGGTGTGGATAGGTTGACAGGCGTCCGTTTTTTTTTTATTTCAGAGAGTCGAAGTCAACATTGGATGCTGTGATTGACGATCGATTATAACAATGGATCCATTTTTTGGCCTTTTTTTTAATTAAAGGACTTGTCAAAAACTGTTGTTTTGATTTTTGTTCAAATAAAAGAATGTTTCAAAGTATTGTTCATAAGGTTCATAAGATTTGAATGTTCGACCGCAAATTGAACATGGGGGGTTTTTCCACCCATCGCTGTTCTTCAATATGTATCACCAAATCATGGGTCCAGAGACTGCAGCCCCACCTAGAACCTCTGTAAAATAGGTAACAGATCTTGCTGGACTCTAAAATTTAAAGTGGTTCAGTATTATTTCTATTCATCAATCATTGCCAGCATACAAGCCACATTGAAGAGGGATTTGTATTCCCTCGAAATTCACTGGAGGCGCCAGGGGCGGACTGACCATTCGGGCACCCAGGCACTGCCCGAGGGCCCAGGATCAGCAGGGGGACCCATGAGATGCCCCTGGTACCTTTCGTAGGCTTTTTTGAGTGTAGTTTGAGTGTGGGCGAGGACATAGGGGCCCTATGATCCCCTTTTGCCCAGGGGCCCCATGTGTTGTCAGTCCGCCCCTGGGAGGCGCCCTCTCTATATATTCTTTAATATGTATTGCCGAGTATGTATTGGGTCCAAAGACTGCAGGCCCACCCAGAAACACTAATATAGATAACAGATTCTTCTGGTTTATAAAATTAGGTAAATCAGTCCAGTATTGCCTCCAATCATCAATCATTGCCAGCATACAAGCCCCAATGAAGGAGGATTTGTTATCCCTCGAAATGCATTGAAGGCACTCTCTTTATGTATTCTTCAATATGTAGCACTAAGCCATGGGTCCCCACCCAGAAACACCGTAAAACAGGCAACATATTTTGCTGGATTATAAAATTTAGGTAAAGCGATCCAGTATTATCTCCAATCATCAGTCTTTGCCAGCTATTGAAGGGGGGGCTTTGCAATCCCCCAAAACGCTTTGAAGGCACTCTCTTTTTATGTCCTTCAATATGTAGCACAAAGTCATAGGTCCCCACCCAAAAAACACAGTGAAATAGGTAATCAACTTTGCTGGGTTATGAAATTTAGGTAAAGAAGTCCAGTAATATCGCCAATCATCAATCATTGCCTGCTAAAAAAACCCTAATGTTGGGGGATTTGTAATCCATTGAAACAGATTGGAGGCACTCTCTTTATATATTCTTCAATATGTATCAACAAGTCTTGGGTCCAGAGACTGCAGCCCCACCCAGAAACACTGTATAATAGGCATCAGATTTTGCTGGATTACAAAATTAGGTAAATCAGTCCAGTATTACCTCCAATCATCAATCTTTGCCAGCATACAAGCCCCAATGAAGAAGGGATTGTAATCTCTCAAAACACATTGGAGGCACTCTCTTTATATTCTTCAGTATGTAGCACCAAGTTATGGGTCCCCACCCAAAAATACTGTGAAATACGTAACAGATTTTGTTGGATTACAAAATTCAGGTAAAGCAGTCCAGTATTATCTCCAGGGGAGGACTGAACATTCGAGCACTGCCCAAGGGCCCGGGGTCAGTAGGGGGCCCCATGAAATGCCCCTGGTACCTTTTTTATAGGCTTTTTTGGGTGTGCTTTGAGTGTGGGCAAGGACACAGGGGCCCCATGATCCCCTATTGCCTAGGGGCCCCATGAGTTGTCAGTCTGTCCCTGATTATCTCCAATCATCAATCATTGCTAGCATACAAGCTCTGATGAAGGGGGGATTGTGATCTCTAGAAATGCATTGGTGGCACTCTCTTCACATAATTTTCAATAGTGTTGATGTCAAGGTCCTACCTTTTCCCACAGGTTGTGCTGCTCCATGTACTGGCATCCATCTTGGGTTTCTGCAAGGAGCATGGTGGGAGTCTTTTATGCCTTCAGGCCTCTGAGGTCCATCCCCCAGAGGGGTGTGCTTGATTACATATAAGTCTGGTCCATCCCCCAGAGGGGTGTGGTTGATTACATATAATGCCCTTTGCATTCGTGTCTTGTGTGTTAGTGTTGCAACAGCTCTGTGTATACTCTCGTGACTCTCCTGGAATCTGACTCGGCTTGTGACTAGACCATTCTCTGCGTTTTCCTTTGATATGACCTCCCGTTGCTGAACCTGGCCTGTGACCTGTGATTCTTGTCTACTGTTCTGTACCATTTGTCCCGTTGTTGTCGACCCGGCCTGCCCGACTACGCTATTGTCTGATTCCTACCAGCTACATGCCATTAGACTCCGCGCCCTGAGGGACTCCGGTCTGTGGGTGGTGGTTGTCGTCAGTCAGTGCGTGACCCTGCCTCTAGGCCTGCCTGTCCGTTCCACAGCTCCTGTCCTGACATTTGGACTCCATGTTGGAGTCAAACGTAAGTTAGACTAGAACACCAACTATTCGTGTGTTTCTACGAAGCCATATTGAAGGGGGCTTTGTAATCCCTCAAACCGCGTTGGAGGCACTCTCTTTTTATGTCCTTCAATAGGTAGTACCAAGTTACGGTTCTCCACCCAGAAATACGGTGAAATAGGTAACACATTTTGCTTGATTCTAAAATTTAGGTAAAGCTGTCCAGTGATTGAACATGGTCCCAGCATTTCATGGACATCTGTCCACTGATGGATTTCAACGGTTGCTCGGAATTACTCTTGACAACAATCCAATCGTGTTTCGCCTTTAAGAAAAATAAAAAAAAAATTGCTCGGAGAGACACTGATTAGTGAAAGGCCAGAGGACGAAACGAAGAGGGATAATTACAGACAGTGCTGATGAAACCTCATGACAAGAGCTGAAATTAACGGTCACGGATCGCCTCCGAGCGACCTTTTCACTTTATCCTCTTAATTGCAGCTCTTCTTTCGGTGAGCCCTAATAGACGGCTCATCTCCGGTGGAGCGTTCCGGGTCAGAGCTTAGAAAGTTCCGTTTTGCAGAGATTATTCTGGAATCTTCCTCTGGATGACAAATTGTGGCGTAATTGAAGAAAACATCAATTTATCAAGAATCTGATTGGTAATTATAATCATGTCCTGTTTATTATAGACCGCTGACCTCTAACCTCGAGGTCCAATTTAAAGTTACCTCATTGTGAGAGGTCGGCGTTGTGTTGAGTAGACCGTGTCTACAGGAAGGCCATGGTACATCTGATCTCAGATGGCCTACTATGGAAATGCCAGGAATTCTGCTGCTTGAAGACATTTATAACAGAGGTGTGTGACCTGGGCCTTAAAATCCAACCTCCAGCCCAGGGGCGGACTGACCATTTGGAAACTCGGGCACTGCCCGAGGGCCCGGGGTCAGTAGGGGGCCCCATGAGATGCCCCTGGTACCTTTTTCATAGGCTTTTTTGCGTTTGGGCAAGGACACAGGGGCCCCATGATCCCCTATTGCCTGGGGGCCCCATGAGATGTCAGTCCACCCCTGGATCACCCTACACATTGGTTTAGGCTCCAGATACCTTGTCCTTTTAGCCATGGGTGATCCTGCAAGCATCACTCAGACATGGGCGGACTGACCATTTGGAAACTTGGGCACTGCCCGAGGGCCCGGGGTCAGTAGGGGGCCCCATGCGATGCCCCTGGTATATTTTTCATAGGCTTTTTTGAGTTTGGGCAAGGACACAGGGGCCCCATGATCCCCTTTTGCCCGGGGGGTCCCATGAGTTGTCAGTCCGCCCCGGCTCCAGCCTTCCCTTCAGTCTTGCACAGGTGTACCGGCTCCTCTCCTGGACTGAAATGGCTTCCTCTGATTTCACTGCACACTGTGAGCTCCTCACAATGTGCATTAGAAGCTGCAGCAAGCCAGATAGAGCCTGCCTCAATTCCTGACTGGAGGACACCCAGCATCATCTAGCTTTTTCCTCCCCAGCCTGACTGCCCTTGGCATGCTCCTTTCATTTATTGGATTTTTTTTTTTTCATGGAGGCTTAGCATCACGTGAGTGCTACCTAAGGAGGTCACAATACAAGTGTAGCCTGTATAGAGACACCCACACCTCCAGACTGAAACCAACCCGTCAGGACATTTTGATATTTGCATAATTCCTCCAGGGTGAGTCAGGGTTCTGCACTGTTTTCAGGAAACTATGTACAGCACTCTGCCAGCCCTTCCCACCAACCATGATCTGCCTCCATTGCATAGAGAAGCACAGAAAAGCAGGGTAATAAGAGAGGTGGAGGAAACATGTAGGAAAGGAGAACCAAAACTGGGATCAGGAACAAGGGGGAGAAGGGTGCAGGGTTCAGATTCAAGCCAAAGATCACAATCTAGAACAGTAACAGGATTAACAGCTAGCAGTAACTGGCAGTAAAGCAAAACATGGACTCAAGAGACACTAGTAAAGTAGGAATTAACCACTTGCCAACTGTAGACTGTAGGCCGTCATATGATGTCCTCGGTTGTCAGTGGTTATAGCGGGATGATGCCTGCAGCTACAGGTATCCTCCCGGTATTAAAATTTTCCGGCTGGTGGTTGCCTTTAATGCAGAAGTGATTTGAGGGTCTAAACAGCTTGATCACTTCTGGGGCCAAGGGAATGTGGTCCTCCCCCCTCCTGCCGCCACCTCTCTTTGGCGCTGCCATCCAATCGCGGAGGCTGGGAAAGCTCCGACTGGTGGAGACGTCTGCACAGAACAGAGAAAGAGGAACTGATGCTGTTCCTCTGTGACCCCAAAAACTGGCAGAAACGGGAATTTTGTCACCTCTGGTTCTGCCTCTCTGTTTACCTGGCTGGTAGCGGCAGGAAAACAGCTGATCAGACCGATCTGTGTGTCTAATCAACTTCATCGGAAGCCAGAGGAGACATCTGGGGTCTAATAGACCCCAGATATCTCCATAAAGAGGACCTGTCACCAGGGCCGGTGCTTTCACTAGGAAAACTAGGCAGCTGCCTAGTGCTCACTGCCACTTAGGGGCTCCTGGGCGCAGCACAGGCCAGCACTCTCTATGTGTGACGCCGCCATGTCATGAATGATCCTCCAGCTGGGAGGAGGGGAGGAAGAAAGGATTGAGGAAGATGCCAGGTGTCTGAGGCCAGTGTAGCAGCTGAGCTGCTGCTCCTTTTGGTGTTTCTCTCAGACTCTGTCCCTTATTTCAAGCCGGCTGGCAGCTGTTGATCATTATGGAGTTCCAGCCCTTCTCTTCCCATTCAACAGCAGAGGCAGAGCTGCGCCTGTGGAGGAAGGTGATGTCTGATGTCTCCTGTCTGAGTGTGGTTCGGCCAGCCGGCTATCCATCACATGGTCAATCGGCAGTGAGTGATGACATCATCATGATCCCACAGCCTGCTAGTCTAGTGCACGCTGGGCCCGCTGATCTGTGTCAGTGTTGGTGGTGGTGTGTTGTGTCAGATCTGTCACTGTGTGGGATCGCTCGGTTCAGGTGTTCTGTGTGTGGGCTGGGCTGCCTGTTGTCACAGCGTTTTATCTCCCCCCATTGCATGGGGAATTCCAGCCTGGGATCTGTCAGTGTGGATCCATCATCCTCCACTCACTGCAGCTGTCACCCAGCCACTGCCAGCCACAGATACAGTCCGTCCGTGACACTGATTTTGTATTTAGTATTGGTGCTGGTGGCATCTTATGGCACTGATTTTTGCAAAGTAAAAGAAATTTAGCAGTTGCATGTTTTGTTGATTTAATATGTTCTACCATTTGTACATTTTTAAATTTATTTATCTTTTTTTTTTTTGTGGAGTGGGGGGCGCAAGTAGCTAGTCTTGCCTAGGGTTTATAATAGTCTAGCCCTTCCTGTCATGACCCATGCTGTCGCAAGGAACGTTGTTCATCCCTTGTGATAGCAATAAAGTTAATACAGAAAAAAATTAAAGAGTGTAAAAAATAGTTTTAGAAAAATAAATAATAAGAAGAAAAATAAAAAAAAGTAAGCACGCTCCCCCCATGCTGATGTGCAAATGAAAACCCATACGCAAGTCCTCCATGCATATGTGATCAAAGCACACATGTGAGGGATTGTCATGAACGCCAGAGCAAGAGCAATCATTTTAGCACCAGACCTCCTCTGTAACCAGGGCCACTGATAAGGGGGTACCACCGGGCCTCCTGTAGGAGGCCCAGGCTAGTACATGTTCCATATAGCGGCGGACTGACCATTCCGTCAGGGGGCCCCATGAGAAGCTTTGTCACTGTACCTCTACCCGTTGCGGAGTACTGTTCATACTCTAGCAAATGTTCCTGCAGAGCGGCCTCTGTTCATGGTGCTCTTCTCAGCAGTCCAATGCATTACAACCCCCGCTCCTGCACTCACCGGCCACCGGGATCACTGCCCTGCCCCTCCGCTCACTGGGATCACTGCCCCACCCCTCCGCTCACCGGGATCACTGCCCCACCCCTCCACTCACTGGGATCACTACCCCACCCCTCCGCTCACTGGGATCACTGCCCCATCCCTCTGCTCACCGGGATCACTACCCCACCCCTCCGCTCACTGGGATCACTGCCCCACCCCTCCGCTCACCGGGATCACTGCCCCACCCCTCCGCTCACTGGGATCACTACCCCACCCCTCCGCTCACTGGGATCACTGCCCCATCCCTCCGCTCACTGGGATCACTACCCCACCCCTCCGCTCACTGGGATCACTGCCCCATCCCTCCGCTCACTGGGATCACTACCCGACCCCTCCGCTCACCGGGATCACTGCCCCACCTCTCCGCTCACTGGGATCACTGCCCCATCTCTCCGCTCACTGGGATCACTGCACTGCCCCTCCGCTTGAATGCCAGCGGGATCACTGCACCGCCACTCCGCTCGTTGGCAACCGGATCACTGCCTCGGCTCTGCAGCCCTGATCTCCCATTCATTCTACTGTGTCCCCAGCTGGGAAGATCCAGAGATGATCCTGTGGGTGTATGGAGGATCTTCCCCCACTCCTGTGAAAGGGGCTATGAAGGCGGCAGATTTAAATATACAGAACACAGCAGCAGCTCTACATCCGGACTGCCTGAACCTACAAGACAGCAGCCTGGGGCCAGAATTGTGAGTAGCAGACATACCCAACTCTCTCTCACCCTCCTGCACCCCCCCTTTCTCCCTAACCCCCCCTCCGTCACCCCCCCCCCTTCACCCTCCCTCTCTGCCTCTCTCATTCCGCCCCTTTCTCTCTCACCCCCCTCTCTCACACCCCTCCCTCTCCTTCCCTCTCCTTCCCTCTCTCACCCTCCCTCCCTCGCTTTCTCTCCCTCTCACTCCCTCTCTCTCTCTCACTCCCTCTCTCTCTCTCACCCACTCTCTCTCCCCCTCTTTCTCCCCCTCTCCCCCTCCATATCCCTCTCTCACTCCCCCTCTTTCTCACCCTCTCACCCCTCCATCTCCCTCTCTCCCTCCCTCCCTCTCTCCCTCCCTCTCTCACCCCCCCCCTCTCTCTCTCTCACCTCCCTTTTGCTCACCCCCCCTTTCTCACCTCAACCCCTTTCTCTCTTACCCCTGCTCTCACCCCCCTCTTTCACCTCCCCCTTTCACCCACACTCTCTCTCTCACCCCCCTCTCTCTCACCAGCCCCCTCCCTCTCTCACCCACTCCCTTTTTTAACCCCCTCCTTCTCTCAACCCCTCTTTCCCCCTCCTCTCTCCTATCTCTCCCACTTCTTTCTCTAACCCCCTTCTTACTCTCATCTCTTCCTCCCACCCTCTCTCACCTCCTCCTTTCTCACCTCCCTCCCCCACCTCTTTCCTCCCTCAGGGTGTGGGGTCAGGGGCAGGGTTTGGGGGCCCCATCAGGTAGTCTATACAGGGCCCCATGATTTCTACCAGCAGCTCTATCTGTAACTCTAAACTTGTAACTTGCAAAAATGTTCAAAGTGTTGCCTAGTATGTTCAAAGTGTACCCCCAGTTTGGCGCCATTCCACAGGCATATGCAATAATAAAGCGTGATACATTAGGTATCTATTTACTCAGTGTAATATATTTTACATTTTGCAAAAAAATGGGAATTATATTGTGTATTTTTTCCAAAATGTATGTTTTCCCAAAAAATTGCATTTGAAAAACCAATGCACAAATACCGTGTGACATAAAAAAATTGCAAAAACCATAATTTTATTCTATAGGGCTTCTGCTAAAAAATATATATAATGTTTGGGAGTTCAAAATAATTTTCTAGCAAAAAATGTAGATTTTTACATGTAGGAGAGAAGTGTCAGAAGTGGCCCGGTAGGCAAGTGGTTAAACACCGTCCCAGCAGCCAGCATCAAGTGGTGACTGATTACTGGAAACTGATGGTGGGTGATACCCACTGGTGGACACTGGAATTGCAACCCCCTGCTCTGGGGAGCACAGTGCCAACAGCAGGGGATCCAGGTCCTGACAGTAAGAGACAATTGCATGAAAATTAGACAACAATGCCATCAAATATCAGCTATGTATGGAATTGGAGGAATAAGGATATTTTTTAGTGTCTGACGAAGCTGGTTCTGATCCAATTTACTGCAGTGTAATTCTCATTCTGAGAGAGTCACTGTACCTCAGAGATGATTCTTAGCATCCATGCATAGTTTTCAATAGATAATTGGGAGCTGCAGAGGCAGCCATCAATTCTGGTCCCAGAGGAGGGCAGTTACAGAAATGACATAACCAAGTAAGGTGTTAACAGGACTGCAGATAGTGGGGATCACCAGCTCTACAGTACTGGCACTTCTGGGCACCTCCCTCTGCAGCAATTTTTAAAAAAAACCTCCCCGGGCCCCATTTGTTCAACAGGGGTCCTGGGCAGGAAGTCCTTCCCATGGACTACATTGTCCACAATTCAGCACAGTCTGCACAAGAGTCCTTTCAGTTCCTCAAGTCCCACTGTTATTATTATTATTATAATACAGGATTTATATAGCGCCAACAGTTTGCTCAGCGCTTTACAATATAACAGGAGACAATACAGCAACAATATATTTCAATACAAGAGGGAAAGGAGGGCCCTGATCCTTGGAGCTTACAATCTAGGAGGGAGGGACTAGTGGTACAAAAGGTAGTAACTGTGGGGGATGGACTGGTTAGAAGAGTAGAAGATTCCATTATTAGCTGAGGGCAGGATAGGCTTCCCTGAAGAGATGGGTTTTCAGAGATCACCTAAAAGTGAGCAGAGTAGGTGATAGTCTGATAGATTGAGGTAGAGAGTTCCAGAGGATGGGGGAAGCTCTGGAAAAGTCCTGGAGACGAGCATGGGAGGAGGAGACAAGGGAGCTAGAGAGCAGGCGGTCTTGCGAAGAGCGGAGAGTACGGTTTGAGTGATATTTAGAGACAAGATTGGTGATGTAATTTGGGGCAGAGTTATAAATGGCTTTATATGTTATTGTTTTGAATTTTATCCGTTGGGCAATGGGAAGCCAGTGGAGGGATTGGCAGAGAGGGGTGGAGGACACTACATGGAGGCCAGTGGAGGTATTGGCAGAGAGAGGTGGAGGACACTGAGTGGAGGTCAGTGGAGGGATTGGCAGAGAGGGGTGGAGGACACTGAGTGGAGGTCAGTGGAGGGATTGGCAGAGAGGGGTGGAGGACACTGAGTGGAGGTCAGTGGAGGGAGTGGCAGAGAGGGGTGGAGGACACTGAGTGGAGGCCAGTGGAGGGATTGGCAGAGAGGGGTGGAGGACACTGAGTGGAGACCAGTGAAGAGATTGGCAGAGACGGGTGGCAGATACAGAACGGTTAGTAAGGTGGATGAGTCCGGCAGCAGCATTCATGATAGACTGAAGAGGGGATAGCCTGAGATGAGGTAGGCCAATGAGGAGGGAGTTACAATAGTCAAGGCGAGATATAACAAGGGAGTGAATAAGTTGCTTAGTGGTTTCCGAGGTAAGGAACGGGCGTATCTTGGAGATGTTGTGGAGGTGAAGTCTACAAGATTTGGACAGCGATTGGATTTGGGGGTGAAAGGACAGATGGGAGTCTAGGATGACACCTAGTACCCTGGCATGAGGGGAGGGACTGATGATTGTGTTATTGATCTTAATGGTGAAGTCAGGGGAGGGGGCACGGGCTGGAGGGAATACTAAGATCTCAGTTTTGGAAAGATTGAGTTTGAGGAAGTAGATAATGAGTATATGTGAAATCTTCATTAAACACTGTAAATAATATTGTATTATGAATATATTTCAGTTAGAGCTTTATCAGTGTGGATGTGCAATAGGTCTTCCCATAAATTCCTCTTCTATAGACACCATAGTTGCCAAAGGGAATATTCTATTAATTACACCTTCTTTACTGTATAACAGACATCTTTGCTGAGAATCCTCTTTCAGACAGTTTGGTGCCGGAGTTTGTTTATCTAACAATGGGACAAAACCTGTTGGCTTCACAAATATGCTCTTCAAAGGATCGCTCATTTAGATATGCAATGAAGGTGGCCAACCATTCATGAATACTTCCCAGCAAAAGGTCATGAAGTGGCTTGCTTAAATTCCATAAAGGGTGTGCCAAGTTTTGCCTTAAAGGGGGTTGGTGCATGCGAAATACAGGGGATTGGACGTTAGCCAATTATGAAAGGTAATAGACTGGCCAACCAATCAGAGATACGCTATGCAAATTAATGGAAGAGAGGCCTATAACTATGGACGAGAGAGAGAGAGAGGTTCTCCTTGGAACACCAGAGGCAGGGAAGGGAACTTTTAAGTCCTGTTCCATGGTAATTATGGAATATATCCCTTGCACTTGTATTCAAATGTTTGTCTTATGTCTTTTCTGCCTCACTGTTTGTATTTTGTATTGAGTTTGAGCTTTCTTAATACTGTTTCTTTTATGTAACTAGATAGATTGTTTGTGTTAGTTTAGACCTCCATCCTATTCACCAATAAATGTTGGTTGTTGTGTTAAACCTTTCACTTCTGGGTAAGAACTCTTCATTTACCAAATCATATCAGAGAAATATTATATTTCATAATCTATAGATTTGGTCAACACCACCAGCTCCCCCTGGTGACTGGAGGTAAGAATGCCTTGGATTTATCCACTTAGGAGTCAAGTGGAGACAACTCACCTTTATGTTGGCGGGGATGTGGAGAGAGAGATACAATGATAAACTTATGGTGGGAGCAGGGGCGGTCTGACCATTTGGAAACTCGGGCACTGCCCGAGGGCCGGGGTCAGTAGGGGGCCCCATGAGATGCCCCTGGTACCTTTTTCATAGGCTTTTTTGAGTTTGGGAAAGGACACAGGGGCTCCATGATCTCCTATTGCCCAGGGGCCCTATATGTTGTCAGTACGCCCCTGGGTGGGAGTGTCACAAAATTTAAGAGTACTGGGAGGGCATAGTGAGTATAATTCAGGAAATAACAGAGGTAAATATTCCTAAGGACCCCGAGACTTGCCTTCTTTTTGGTACTGAGTTTTCGTTTAAAAAATATAAAAACTGTATTATTGTATTATTTAAATGCAGTGAAGGGACTGATATCCAAGTTTTGGAAGAAACAACAGTCACCGAAAATAAAGGATTGGGTAGAAAGAGTGGAGAAGATATATAGAATGGAGGAACTTTATCATATGGAGGAAGATAAAATGGAGGTATTTCGTACAAGTTGGGAAAAGTGGGTACAGTTTAAAAATTCAGAGGTATACCTAGAATATGTGAAATAGGGAAAAGAAGGGGAAGGGGATAAATATAATACAGTATAATACCAGTAATAGCTAAGGTTCAGGATTTCTAGAATGAAGTTAAAAATGCATAATCAAAGGGTGGGGGGGGGTAGGTAAGGTGAGGGGTAAAAGGTGACCGAGATTAAGGTTATTTCTAGGGAGTGTCATGACAGAAAAGTGTAATGTATATTGTTTGTTTTATTAGCTTTTGTACATTTAATATGGTGATTTGAATACAATAAAATATTTAAATTAAAAAAAGGAGTCATGTGTGGGCACAATAGTAGCTGCAGCTCAGTGTCCCTCATGGTTGTTCTCTGGCCCACTAAGTACTTGGCTACATACTCTATAGCACAGGCAAGAGTTACATCAAATAATTGTGATGTACTTATACATTCAGGTAGATACTTGTTCAATTCTCCTCTAATGTAACCAAATTGCCTGATGTATGTTGTAGCATAGTGTTGCATCAAATTAATTGTGATGTAGAGAGACACATTGGGCAAACGCTTGGTATTAATGCAGCATTATCATACCGGGACTCCAATGCACCTTCCCTCTAAATGGTTTTATATTGGTCAGTTATAGCTTGTTCATGATTCTCAGAGAGGTTTTATAGCCTAGCAATTTCACAGATTTAATTAGAATCCCTTGCCTAATGCTGTTATATGAGCACTATCTGTACCCACTTGGCAGACTTCTGCTTGGTACGGTAGATGATATTGCTGAATGTTTTAACACCGTTTTCCAATGCAAAGCAACTGTGTGAGTGTTATATGGATTACCGCATTTTTCGCTCCATAAGACACACCTAGGTTTTAGAGGAGGAAAACAAAAAAAAATATTCTGAACAAATGGACTGCAGACATAGTACAGGGGATGACCAGAGACTGCAGACATAGTACAGGAGATGACCAGAGATTGCGGACATAGTACAGGGGATGACCAGAGACTGTGGACATAGTACAGGAGATGACCAGAGACTGTGGACATAGTACAGGAGATGACCAGAGACTGCGGACGTAGTACAGGAGATGACCTGAGACTGCGACACAGTACAGGAGATGACCAGAGACTGCGGACACAGTACAGGAGATGACCAGAGACTGCGGATATAGTACAGGAGATGACCAGAGACTGCAGACAGTACAGGAGATGACTAGAGACTGTGGACATAGTACAGGAGATGACCAGAGACTGCGGACACAGTACAGGAGATGACCAGAGACTACGGACACAGTGCAGGAGATGATCAGAGACTGCAGACATAGTACAAGAGATGACCAGAGACTGCGGACATAGTACAGGAGATGACCAGAGACTGCGGACATAGTACAGGAGATGACCAGAGACTGCGGACACAGTACAGGAGATGACCAGAGACTGCGGACATAGTACAGGAAATGACCAGAGACTGCGGACATAGTACAGGAGATGACCAGAGACTGCGGACATAGTACAGGAGATGACCAGAGACTGCGGACATAATACAGGAGATGACCAGAGACTGCGGACATAGTACAGGAGATGACCAGAGACTGCAGACATAGTACAGGAGATGACCAGAGACTGCAGACACAATACAGAAGATGATCAGATACTGAGGACATACTACAGGAGATGACCAGAGACTGCGGACATAGTACAGGAGATGACCAGAGACTGCGGACATAGTACAGTGATGACCAGAGACTGCGGACATAGTACAGGAGATGACCAGAGACTGCGGACATAGTACAGGAGATGACCAGAGACTGCGGACACAGTACAGAAGATGATCAGATACTGCGGACATACTACAGGAGATGACCAGAGACTGCAGACACAGTACAGGAGATGACCAGAGACTGCAGACATAGTACAGGAGATGACCAGAGACTGCAGACACAGTACAGGAGATGACCAGAGACTGCGGACACAGTACAGGAGATGACCAGAGACTGCGGACACAGTACAGGAGATGACCAGAGACTGCGGACATAGTACAGGACATGACCAGAGACTGCGGACACAGTACAGGAGATGACCAGAGACTGCGGACACAGTACAGGAGATGACAAGAGACTGCGGACATAGTACAGGAGATGACCAGAGACTGCGGACAGTACAGGAGATGACCAGAGACTGCGGACATAGTACAGGGGGTGGGGAGTGACAGCGGATCCCATTTAGCAGGGATCAGATGAATATAATAACAAAAAATGATGCCGAGAGATGCCATAACATGATGTACTGATAGCCTATCTCATTTCTTGAGGTCCAAAAATGCCAGGATAGTACAAATACCCCCCAAATTACCCCCAAATTAGAAAGTAGAAAGTCCAAGGTATTTAGCAAGAGGTGTGGTGAGTTTTTATGAAGTTATCATTTTTTGTCACAATTTTTTGGAAAATGAAGAAAAAAAAAAAAAAAACAATTTTAACCCCTTGGCTCCAGCGCCTCCCGGCCCTTTAAGGGAGGCGGGGTTTAGGGTCATGTCACATGCCGTCACGGCGGTCACATGATTGGGAAAGGTCCTGATCGAAAGAGGAGATCGGGACCTTTCCGTGAGTACCGGACATGTGCTGGGAGTGCGCAGGGCACCCGCTCTCACCATATATTTCTTCTTAATTGCACGAAAATGTGCGGCCACTTGGCGTCAAGGCCCAGACGCCGGGAGGCCGCATATTTGCGTGTGGCCAGCGCCAAGAGGTTAACATACTGTCACCAGTGCAGTACAGTGCCATCATATAACTGAGGTGGTGGTGATCAGGGACACTGACTAGTGACAGTACCAAAAAAAAAAATTAGTTTTTTTCATTTTTTTCATTTTTTTTTCACATTTTTTTTGTACACACTGTGACCAGAGCAATATACTGTTACCATGGTAACACTGTACTACTCTGGGGAAGTGATCAGTATTTTTTTTTTGCACAATATGATTCAATATAGCGATTAATTTAATTGCTGTAAGAAAGCATTTTACTGAATAAAATCAATCAATTCATTCTTTTTTTTTTTGTTTTGTGATTAACTGCGATTGGCCACGTGTGATCACTGTGACCAATCACAGCTAGCAACACAATAGAATGTTTCCCAACTTTCTGAGAAGGGAATGAGGGACACCTAAAAGCAAACGTATGTATTTCTAGGACACACCCCTGCCACGCCTCCTTAGAAGGAAACTTAATACACAAGAAATGATTGGTTGAACCCACAAGTGCTTTTTATCACTACTACTCCTTTTTATTGGTTTTTGAAATGTACGAACACAATTTAGAAATCGGATGAATGGTTTAACACTGTAAAAAACTTTTATTTAGTGAGGAGCGCGGCGTGCGTGTGACGCCATCTGGGAGGACGTTATATGATGTCCACCCAGATTAACAAAAGTCCCATCTGGACGTCATCGTGCTATAGGCAGGGCCATGCTAGACTATTCGGCACCCTAAGCAAGACTAGCTACTTGCACCCCCCCCTCCAAAAAAAACTGAGGAGCACGGTTTGCGCGGCACCTCATTGGCTGGATAACTCTTCTTCCCGGATTGGCTGAAATTTGCAGGAGATGGCTCTGTCTCCAGATGACATTGTCCAATCCTGCGGCACATCGATCATAGTTGCCAACATTTCAGTTTTTAGGGTCACCTTCTGTTCTGTGTGTTCAGAAAGCCACTTAGGCAAAGCATCACTTTATTTAGGGGCGGGGCATTCATTGGTTGGGGGCATGCTTCTGCAAGAAGTAAGAAAAATAAAATGTGTTGTGCGCAGCACGCCTTCATAAAAAGGGGGCGTGTTTTAAATTAGGCTACATATTTGCGTGGCGTAAAAGAGGTGTGGTTGAATAGTCCGACATGGCTTACAAGGTGCAGGATGGAGATGACAGGATAGAGATGACTGTGTGTGCAGGATGGAGATGACATGGAGATGACTGCGTGCAGGATGGAGATGACATGGTGGATGACTGTGCGGAGAATGGAGATGACACACAGATGATTGTGTGCAGGATATAAATGACAGGAATAGTTGTGTGCAGGATGGAAATGACATGGTTGATGACTGTGCGGAGGATAGAGATGACATGGAGATGATTGTATGCAGGATGGAGATAACACACCTTGGAAATGGTTGAATGCCTGAGAGGTATAGGAGAAGAAATAAAAGATTTTCATGTTGCAGCACTATTACTTAGAGGTTTACCAGAAAGAATGAACCATATTCTATGTGAGAGTAGAAGAGCCATGCACAGGGGCGGACTGACCATTCGAGCACTCGGGCCCTGCCCGAGGGCCCGGGGTCAGTAGGGGGCCCCATGAAATGCCCCTGATACCTTGTTTATAGGCTTTTTTGAGTGTGGGCAAGGACACAGGGGCCCCATGATCCCCTATTGCCCGGGGGCCCCATAAGTTGTCAGTCCGCCCCTGGCCATGCAGATATGTCAACCGCTTACTGGGGGGAGGCAATTTTCACTGCATGCTATCTCCAAAATCGACTACCAGGAGAAAACTCCATATGAACTGTGGAATGAAAAAGCCCTGAATCTGAACCATCTAAAATTTTTTGGAAGCAAAGGACATCCCAAAAGAAAAACATACAAAATTAGATGCCAAAGAAAGGTGTACTTGTGGGGCACAATAAATCTCAAAAGGGATACAGAATTCTACACCAAGTCATAAACAAGGTAACCATCAATAGAAGTGAAATTGTCAATGAAAACATTTCGGGGGGGGGGGGGGGTCACAGGGGTGGTTGGTGACAGAATATTCACAGACAGCACTGTATTGATTACAGTGCCCTTTACAGTGCAGTCCCCTTCTTATCACAGTGTCCCTTTGCATTACAGTGCCCCTAGAAATCACATCCCCCCATCACAGTGCCTCTTGCAGTCACCCCCCCCCCCTTATCTCTCTAATAATCACAGTGCCCCTTATATATTCAGCAAAGAGACAGCCCAATCAAGCAAAGAGAAATCCCCATATAGCAAAGAGACAGCCCAATCCAGCAAAGAGACAAAGAGACATCCCCATATAGCAGAGACAGCTCAATCCACCAAAGGGGCATCCCCATCCATCAAAGAGACATCCCCATATAGCAAAAAAAAAAAAAAGATAGCCCAATTCAGCAAAGAAACAACCCCATCCAGCAAAGAGAAAGCCTGATCCAGCAAAGAGACATCTACATGTAGCAAAGAGATAGCACAATGCAGCAAATATATATCCCCATATAGCAATGAGACAGCCCAATCTAGCAAACAGACAGCCCAATCCAGCAAAGAGACATAGACATTCCCATATAGCAAATAGACATTCCACTCCAACAAAAAGACATCCAAATCCAGCAAAGAGACAGCCCAATCCAGCAATGAGACATCCCCATATAACAAAGAGGCATCCCAACCCAGCAAAGAGACATCTCCATCCAGCAAGGAGACATCCCCATCCAGCAGAGAGGTAGGATGTATTTTTGCTGGATTGGGGTATCTCTTTGCTGGATGGAATGTCTCTTTGCTGGATGGGGAGGTGTCTTTGCTGAATTGGGATGTCACAAAAAAGTGGAGAAACAAAAAGCCACATCTGTTAAACCCCAAAAATGGACTGGACAAAAAAAATTGCCATCCTCAATTTAACATTTGGTAGCACACCCCTTGGAAAAATTAACTGAAATCAATGGCTTCTTGTAACCATCACTGAGTTTCTTCCACCTCTCTACTGGAATTTTGGACCCCTTCTCTTTCGCCAACTGCTCCAGGTCTCTCAGATTGGAAGGGTTCCTTTTCCCAACCTGTTCAAGATCTCTCCACAGGAGCTCTATGGGACTGAGATCTGGACTCATTGCTGGCCAGTTCAGTCCTCTCCAGCGCTTTGTCTGAAACCATTTCTGGGAGCTTTTGACGTGTGCTTTGGGTCATTGTCCTGCTGGAAGACCCATGACCTCTGATTGAGACCCAACTTTCTGATACTGGGCCCTACATTGCACCCCTGAATTCTTTGGTAGTCATCAGATTTCATAGCCATGCACACGGTCAAGACATCCAGTGCCTGAAGCAGCAAAGCAACCCCAAAACATCAGTGACCCCCCACCATGTGTGACTGGAGGGACTGGATTATTTTCTTTAAAGACCTCATTGCTTTTTCTGAAAACAGTAGAATGATGGGATTTACCAAAAACCTGTCATTTTGTTTCGTCTGTCCACAACACATTCTCCCAAAAGGATTTTGGCTTCCTCAGGTAAGCTTTGGCAAACTCCAAACTGACTTTTTTATGTTTCTGTTTCAACAGTGGGGTCCTCCTGGGTCTCCTACCATGGCGTCCCTTTTCATCCAGATGGTGACATATAGTGTGAGTTTGAATTTGTCTGAAAGTTGATTGAGGTTCTTTATCCACCGTTCGAACAATCCTTTGTTGCAATTTTTGATAAATTTTTCAATTTTGTCTGCATCCAGGAAGATTAGCTACAGTGCCATGGGCTGTAATCATCTTGACAATGTTGTGCACAGTGGACACAGGAACATTAAGATCTGATAATTAATACAGGTGAGTTTAAGTACAAATTACAGGAGCAATGGAATGCAAGTATTTCTTACAGTCTTGAGAAGGTGCCAATAATTGTCTCCAGTCCATTTTTGGAGTTTTGCTTGGAATGTGTCAGATTTGGCTTTTTTGTTTTTCCGCTTTTTTGTGTCGTACCAATACAAACAAAAGAAATAAACATCAGAATGCAGAAACATTTTGTAATTGCAACACTTTTCTGGGCAAAGTGGTGCATTATCTGACAGAAATGCAGGGGTGCCAATATTTTCAGCTTCTGGCTGTTATTGGTTGCTAGGGAAGCAGTAGGTGCTTGGAGCTGCTAAGTCCTTAACAACCCTTGACATCACCTGGCCCATTCACTTACATGACCGGGAAACCTGAGCCATGTAAGAAAATGGAGGGGTTACCTCATTGTCTATATATGGCTGCATGCCCATAATTGGGCGATATGTCATTCGGCTAGTGGTACCATCGGAATTGAACAATTGCTCTGGGTCCTTTTTTTTTTGTCGGTGGGTGGCAAGTATCATGATTGACAATGGATTTACAAAGGACATTTTTTGGCTTTTTTTCTTTTTTAAAGGACTTGTCAAATGTTTGAGTGTCTTTATTTATAATCATTTTTTTGTTAATGAGTAAGGGTTCTATGAACCCGTTGTAGCAAACTAGCCCATCAGAGTTGGACGCAGAGTTCCCCTTTTCCTTTTCTTTTTATTGGAAGTATTCCTCAGTCCTACAGTCCCTACCCCCTCCCTTCCTGAGAGGCAAACGTTATATCCTGACAGATGGGCGGGTCAACCCAAATTAAGGCATCCTCAGTCCGGTGCCAGGCAGTCTGCAAAAGTGTAACCTTCCTCACCTAAAACACTGACCTGAGAAACCTGTGTAGGCTCACCCATCATAAAACAGATAAGGCTGTCAGGTTTTTTTTCCCCTATGTTTCATGTCATGGATTATGACAGATGTTGGTTCTAATTCAGAGTTCTCCTGACCCCTCCCAAAACAGCGTAATGGCCAATATTCAGAGCCACCCCCCCTTGCAGAGGGATTTTTAAAAAAGAGACAGGCTGGCAAGCCTGGAAGCTAGGCACATCTCCTAAGCTTAACATCGAACGAGGAGATCAAAGAACCATCCTGCTCTGCAACTTGGATCTGCTACCAAGGCATGCTGGCAAGTAACCTAACCCTGTAACTTCCTTCCTATTATCTCTTTGCTGTGTCTTTATATACATATATATATATTTTTGTGACATCTCTTTGTAAATATTTTATTGCACCTGTTTGACTCTTTTAGTAATAAATCTTTCTTTCTGAAAGTGTTAAACTGTTTTTAAGTGCTTACTTGCAATTCACAAATTCCTGCCTTTTGAAGAGACGCTACTGTGCTTGTTTAATTCTCTGCCCAATTGGCCTGCAGTGACCGTATTGGACAGGCGACTTTTCAATCATTATAGTGTATATTTGATAACGAGAGTTTCCTTCTTCTGTGACAAAAAAAGACGGTGGTGGCAGTAGAGGGTTAGTTGCGTAATTAACCCGACCCAGTAACAAGCGCATTCAGGCTGCAGGCACCGATTGTAGCCCATTAGCTGGACAATCGCTGTGCAGGGTGCAGCTGGGTGTGGCCTTGTTACACGCGTCACACCGCAGTTTTAGATTGGCCGGTCCTTCGGTCACGAGTTTGGTGAGAAGGTCCGGGGTCTGACGCCGCGGGCGTGACGTATTAATGTTAGTCGTGGTCGTGCGATTGTCGCATGTTGGTGGCGGCGACCGTGCGGTCGTGACACACGTTACTCATTCATTGGGGGGGGGGGCCTTATTATTAAAGGGGGCTTCTAGATTCCAATAATCTCGACCCAGTCGTGCCCCAAAACCACTGGCCAGGGTTGTGGGGAAGAGCCCTTTGTCCTCATCAACATGGGATAAGCTAGGATGATGGGGGACACCACCCATGTTGAGATGTGGCCTAGTATAATTCAGGGGGGAAACTTTGGATTAAGAGTCTGGCATAGATTTTTAGGGGGACCTCACACATTTTTTTTATGTGCACGGAGACCCTGGTGATAGCATGTTAAAAAATAATAATAATTAAAAAAAAAAAGATATTCAATATTTAATTTTTTTCTATATTTTTAACATTAATTTTTATTTACTATTATTAATACTTTAATCAGAGATGTTCAATGGTACCATAGTAACATGGTACTAGTCTGGAGTGGGGAGGAATCATATTGATTCATAATGGCTTTGTTGACATTGTGATCATGTGATTGCTGTGCAATCACCGGGTCCCAAGTACTGGGATCCCCATTCCACTGTGTTTGCTGTACACAGAGGTCACAAGGGGCACTTCTGAGTCTGTACAGGCAAAATGCCGTAAGGGTACGTTACTTTGCCTGTAAGAAGCTCACACCTTCAGTAAAGGTACTGCGGGTGGTCGGCAAGTTTATACCAGACCTGAAGGGGGAACATTGTTTTTTTTTTGCATGAGATACCCCCTTCAAAGCTATACTAGACTCAGAAGGGGTTTTCTTTATCCTTGCTGTATGATGTGTTACAGTAGGAGACATTTACAAAGAAAAAAAAAAAGCACACAAACCCATCCAATTCACAGGCAGGCTAAGAAACCCCCTCAGAAATGCTATTTAAAGGAATTGGGCATTTAACATTTTTCACTTTATGCATTTAAAAAATAACTGCTCTTGGCCAAATGGAATCGTTAAAAAATCTTTTTGCATTGATACATGTTGCCCACTGGGGCAATTCCCCCATCCTTTTTTTGTTTTTTGTTTTTTTAAATCATTTTGCCTATTAGCCCAGGAAATGGACATTTTTATTTTTGACAGATTTGGCTCCTATTGATTTCAGTGGCGTTTGGGTTAAAGTGGTTGTAAAAGCTCAAGGTTCTCTACCTTCATGTATGCTATGCATGTAATTGGAAAAACTTCTCTGTGTAGCAGCCCCCACCCAGCACCTCAAATACTCACCTAAGCCCCCTCTTGATCCAGCGATGTGCACTGAAGTCTCGGCAATCCCGGGACTCCCTCTCCTGATTGGCTGAGACAGCAGCAGGAGCATTGTCTCACAGCCAGTGAGCCAATGAGAAGAGAGAGGGGTGGGGCCAAACCATGGCTCAGTGTGTGAATGGACACTCAGAGCAGCAGGTGCCCCCATAGCAAGATTCTGTAATAGCAAGTTTGGCAAACCAAAGAACTCCGGACATGGACGTGAGGAATACAAATGATATATTAAAAACAGCGCTGTTTTGACTCAACAGACAGCTTGTGCTCTCATCTGCTCAGTGAGTTATAGAAAACTCCTTAAAAGCGTATATACCAATGATTACGTCACAAGGCATACATTTCTTCTTTCACTTTCTATTACTTTCAACAGGCTTTCTAAACTCTGCAGGATAACCTTGGACAGCAGCTGCAGATAAGACTCCCAGCTAGGAGCTGGTACACATTATTCACAGGAAATAAGGGAGGGGGGAAGATGAGCCAAAAACATTGCTTTTACAAACACAGGCTGCTAGATGTGTTAGGGTTTAAAGAAGAACTCTGCCATCTGGGTGCTACCACATTTCTTGCTGTGAGGGCACCCGACAGGAGGGAAGGGTCAGGAACGCCGGAGGGGGACCCAAGAAGAGTAGGATCTGGGCTGCTCTGTGCACAACCACTGCACACAGCAGGTAAGTATGACATGTTTGGTATTTTAAAAACAATGTAAGCCTTTAATATCACTTTAAGCATGTGGACTTCTCTAAAGTTCTCTAAACCCAATCCAGGACAGTTCGGCTCATCCCTGCTCTTCCTAATCCTAGTCTGCACATAGATTAGTCAGGTAAACTTTTAGTCATGGGTGACCCTGCAAGCATCACCCAGACCAAGAAAATCATCCTAGCTGAGTCAAAATTATCGACAAAACAGTGGCTGCATCCTGTCAGTTGCAGTCGCTGTTCAGTAGTGCCATTGTATTTACTGCAGTGGTGATTCTGATATCCATGCTGTTTAATCTACATGGGGGAATCTACTGATCTTCTTACGTATGACTAGCTCAGGGGCGGACCGACCTTTTGAGCACTCAGGCACTGCCCGAGGGCCCGGGGTCAGTAGGGGGCCCCATGAAATGCCCCTGGTACCTTTTATAGGCTTTTTGGGTGTGCTTAGAGTATGGGCAAGGACACAGGGGTCCCATAATCCCCTATTGCCCGGGGGCCCCATGAGTTGTCAGTCCGCACCTGAACTAGTGCAATAGACTTAGTCAGACATGCCCCTCTTTGGGGACTCCTCTGAGGGGGTAGGGCTGTTACTCAGCTATGCCAGCACAGAGCACTGAAGGGAAAGAGAACAGGAGCTACATGTTATCAGCACTAAATCTATAAATATGACTTTAAAATACAGCCCAAATAAAACCCAAATATTTTTCTGATCATCAGGTGGTTTCCTGGAATCACTGTGATGTTTTTTTTTCTATGATAAATCAGGAATTATAGTTTTTCCATCTAGCTATAACCTTGACCTATCCAGCCTGACTGCCAAGGTAATGACGGAGGAGGAGGGGCTGGGTGGTGGCTGATGAAGATCTTTATCAAAAGCTACAGAAAATCGCTAGAAGTTGACACAGGATTGGGAGTCTCGGCATCACCTATTGATTGTTCTGTCATGGGGTAATACAAGGCATCATAACAACTCAACACGACCTCTGGAACCAAAATATAAAATCTGTCTCCATCCACCAATATACAGGTTGTCAGGCTGAATTCAGACTCGTAATGACTGTTATGGAGAATGAAAACTTTATAGAGTTTTACAAACTTTAGGTTTAGAAAATTGTGCAATGAGGAAACTGCTACTCTATGTGCAAGGGTACCTTCCATATCAACCCATCACACTACATCTCATACTGCCTCATCTAAAAATGTTTGCATGGCCAGTTATCCAAAACAATACTGAAGCATGATATTCAGGTGGCTAGTACAATGGGAGGTTGGCAATAGAAGCCTACATATTGATTTTAGTAAAGGATTTTTTTAAGATGATCCTAGTGTCAAAAATATATATTTAGGTTACTTTCATACACAATGAGTAATGTGTCAGTGTTAAGCTTTCAGGTATGTATTACCTCTCAGAGATCAAAGACCGCCACCTGACAATACCTTTACCTGCTTCTCTTCCCAGAAGGATGGTGCCATCTTTGTTCGCCATCAACTAGGGTCACCATCATTGGTGAAGATGTTGGTCCATGGATGAAACAATCTTATTTGAAGGGAGCTACAATTAGAGTTGATTGATATAACAATCTGGAGGAGAGGAGAGGAGAAGGAAGAGAGGAGAAGGTAGGGAAGTGAGGAGAGGAGAGAAGGAAGGGAAGTGAGGAGAGGAGAAGGAAAGGAAGTGAGGAGACGAGAAGGAAAGGAAGTGAGGAGAAGGTAGCAAAGTGAGGAGAGGAGAGGAGAAGGAAGGGAAGTGAGGAGAGGAGAGGAGAAGGAAGGGAAGTGAGGAGAGGAGAGGAGAGGAGAAGGAAGGGAAGTGAGGAGAGGAGAGGAGAGGAGAGGAGAAGGAAGGGAAGTGAGGAGAGAAGGAAGGGAAGTGAGGAGAGGAGAGAAGGAAGGGAAGTGAGGAGAGGAGAAGGAAAGGAAGTGAGGAGAGGAAAGGAGAGGGGAGGAGAGGTGAAGGAAGGGAAATGAAGAGAGGAGAGAAGGAAGGGAAGTGAGGAGAGGAGAAGGAAAGGAAGTGAGGAGAGGAGAAGGAAAGGAAGTGAGGAGAAGGTAGGGAAGTGTGGAGAGGAGAGGAGAAGGAAGGGAAGTGAGGAGAGGAGAGAAGGGAGGGAAGTGAGGAGAGGAGAAGGAAAGGAAGTGAGGAGAGGAAAGGAGAGGGGGGGAGAGGAGAAGGAAGGGAAATGAAGAGAGGAGAGGGCAGGAGAGGGAAGGAAGGTGAGAAGATGAGAGGGCAGGAGAAGAAAGGGAGGTGAGAAGAGAATAAGAATAAGGAGAGGATAACAAGATTAAAGATGAAGGGAGAAAGGAGAGGAGTATGGGATAAGAAGAAGAGAAGGAACCAAGATAGTGAACACTTACAAAGACCCAAAGAAGGAGAAGCTTCAATCTCTCAAGACATCTTGGATAGGTTTTATATCATACACTTCATACACAAATTATCATCGTTCTCCAACCAACTGGAGTTTCCAAAACTATTCTGTTCATGCACAGCACTCCTCAGCTTTGCAATATGAGGAGTGGACAGGATTAAAGGGATAGGAGAGAGAAGCGGAGAGGTGAAGAGATGATACACAGGGGAGAGGAGGGAGAGGACAATGAGGTGGAGGACAAGTGAGGAGAGAAGGGGAAAAAGAGAAAAAGAGAGGACAATAAAGGAGAAGAAGGCAAGGAAAGGAGAGCAGAAAAGGACATGATAGGAGAGTAGAAAACAGGACATAAAAAGGTGAGGAGAGGGAAGGATGAGACAAGGTGAAAAGAGGAGAGGAGAGGAGAGGGAAGGATGAGACAAGGTGAAGAGAGGCGAGGGAAGGATAAGGGAGGTAAAGAGAGGAGAAGAGAAGGAAGGATAAGGCAAGGTGAAGAAAGGAGAGGAGAAGGAAGGATAAGTCAAGGTGAAGAGAGGAGAGGGAAGGATGAGGCAAGGTGAAGAGAGGAGAGGGAAGAATGAGGCAAGGTGAAGAGAGAAGAGGAGAAGGAAGGAAAAGGCAAGGAGAAGAGAGGAGAGGAGAGGGAAGGATGAGGTAAGGTGAAGAGAGGAGAGGAGATAGAAAAGTATAATTATAGAGAAATGTAAATATATTGGTCACAAAGTGAAATAATAAAGCAAAAGGAAGTATAAAAAAAACCAACAGATTAAAAAATAAATAATCATCAAAATAAGTGTAGAGCTCGCCCCCTGCAATTGTTAAAAAAAAAAAAGAAGAAGATAAAATATATTGCAATCAGAGATTTGATCTGTACGCAGAGCACTGTGTAGATATACAATTACTACACTTGTGAAGAGTCTCCCTTTAAGCCGGTGTATGGGACAGAGATGCTCCCAGAGTAATGTTGAAGTCTCAGCATTTTATAATTTGGTAGTTTGGATGATTTTCTGGAGTTTTGTCTCTACATAAATCCTGAGTATAATGGTGGAGAGTTGGAGAGTGAATGATGGCCTGCACTGAGGGCTCACGGTTTATTCCTGTTCCCTATGACTCCCCAGACAGCCATTATCAGCACTGGTCATCTACAGGCTGCACGTGCTCGCTGTCCTACACGTGCTCACTGTCCTGCACGTGCTTACTGTCCTGCACGTGCTCACTGTCCTGCTCATATAGAAAACCACCATCCCAGCACTCTTCCCTTGGCGGAGGACTAGCAGACAATGAGTGCAGATAATACCAAGCATGAAACAGAGAGGTAACAAGTCCCAGCTTGCCTGCTGCAGTCTATAAAGGAATACAAGATGTATGGAGAGAGGCTGGAGGGTCGGCAGGTCACAGCAGTGTACAGAATGTTGATACGGATATCTGAGATCAAATCCTGAAGGAGCTGCACTGGAGATACATATCATGTCTTATTGTGGACTGTAGTCTGGGTCATATACTCCAATTATCTACTCTGTAGTAAGAGAGCTCAGTGACCCGACATTTACCAACCGGTTAGTTGCTTGTTAAGGGGATCCTTCCAACTATTAAGGCCATGCTACTTCACGTCAGCCGTGTGCGAGACTCTCATCGCAGGAGACTCCCCATGCAATAGTATTGCTCCAATAAATAAACAGTGGGGGTGATTTACTAAAACTGGAGAGTGCAAAATCTGGTGCAGCTGCCCACATGGAAGAAAAATATATTTTAAATATATTTTAAAAATACGTTCTTAATATATTCTTCCCAAATATATTGACCTATATTTCAAATACTACAATGTTGGCCACATTCAATATATTTAAAAAATATATTTCAGTATATTTGTGAATATATTATTAAAAATATACACAGAACACACGCTGCAATATATATAATTTGGAATGCATTTACAAGTATATTTAAAAATCTATGTTTAAATGCTTTTTTTAGATGTTCAAAAATATCTGGAAAATATATTTTGAAAAATATATTTTTAAATATATGCCTTTGGAAAATATATTTTAATTTACATTTTTGGAATACATGTTAAATATATTTGGGTAGGCCAATGTATTGTAAATATATGTTGCATGTATAATTTTTTTTCTAAATATATTGAAAATATATTTCTCTTCCATATGGGCTTCCTCCTGCATAAGGTTACAGTCAACTGAGTGCTTAGTCGAACTTGTTTCAGGTTTCATGGGCACATCTATATATTATGTGGGGAGACTCTGTCCACGAAGGGAAGAAGTTCCCCCAGATTCAGGTCCCTATCTGTGTTCATAGTCACAGATGTACATACTTAAGAGCTTACATACATGTCTTTGTGTGTGAAAGCCGGACCATGTATATAAATGGCTGGACGGGAGAAGTGCAGTTTTGGGTGGCTGTTTATAAATGGCCTCCCCACTCCCTGCTTGTGCGCGCTCCCTTGTAGCATGCAGCACTGCGATCCGGTGCCTGCTGTGTCCTCTGGGACACAGTGGAACACCGATCATTGTACGGGACCTCTGTGCGAGGTCCCAATCATGTGATCCCTGATTGGCCAATCAGTGATCACATGAAGAGTAGTAAGCAAGATGTCACTTGTGGCATCATTGCTTACTACGTGTGAAATCTGTGAATGATCACAGAGATCACATGGTACAGGGCCATTCACAATAGTCTTGTACCATGTGACAAGCCGTGCCCAATCACAGCTCACACTGTATTTCTCAATGGCTGCAAGAATGCAGCCAGGGAGAAGGAAAAATGATTGATTTTACAGCCTTTATGGGTGTAAAAGCAATCATTGTGAAAAAAAAAAATCTTTATCACCCCCCACAAGTAGTACAGTGTCACTATGGTGCAGGGACGACTGACCATTTGGAAACTCTGGCACTGCCCGAGGGCCCGGGGTCAGTAGGGGGCCCCATGAGATGCCCCTGGTACCTTTTTCATAGGCTTTTTTGAGCTTGGGCAAAGACACAGGGGCCCCATGATCCCTTATTGCCCGGGGGCCCCATGAGTTTTCAGTCCACCCCTGGACAAGTAGTACAGTGTTACTATGGTGACACTGTACTGCTAGGGTGACAGTATGTAAAAAAAAAAAAAAAACATAAATAACAATATAAACAAAAATAAAATAAAAATGTAAAAAAAAAAAATTATAAACTAATTTGGGTTATTTTTTTTACTAAGAAGATAACTGAATAAATTTTGGCCAAGATTTATGAAGAAAGATTATTTATTTTCAAAATTTTATAAGAAAAACACTTTTTTAAATTTTTTTTGGACATTTCATTTATATAGCAAAAAAAATAAAAAATCATAGTGGTGAATAAATACCACCAAAATAAAGCTTTATCTGTCTCAAAAAAATGCTAAAAAATTCATTTGGGTACAGTGTTGCATGACCGCGCAACTGTCATTCAAAGTGTGATAGCGCTGAAAGCTGAAAATTGGCCTGGACAGGAAGGGGGAAAGTGTCTGAACTGGAAGGGGGGGAAAGTGTCCGGACTGGAAGGGGGGGAAAGTGTCCGGACTGGAAGGGGGGGAAAGTGTCCGAACTGGAAGGGGGGGAAAGTGTCCAGACAGGAAGGGGGGGAAAGTGTCCGGACTGGAAGGGGGGGAAAGTGCCCGGACTGGAAGGGGGGGAAAGTGTCCGGACTGGAAGGGGGGGGAAAGTGTCCGGACAGGAAGGGGGGGAAAGTGTCCGGACTGGAAGGGGGGGAAAGTGTCCGGACAGGAAGGGGGGGGGGAAGTGGCAAAGTGTGATAGTGCTGAAAGCTGAAAATTGGCCTGGACAGGAAGGGGGGGAAAGTGTCCGGACTGGAAGGGGGGGAAAGTGTCCGGACAGGAAGGGGGGGGGGAAGTGGCAAAGTGTGATAGTGCTGAAAGCTGAAAATTGGCCTGGACAGGAAGGGGGGGAAAGTGTCCGGACTGGAAGGGGGGCAAAGTTTCCGGACTGGAAGGGGGTGAAAGTGTCCGGACTGGAAGGGGGGTAAAGTTTCCGGACTGGAAGGGGGTGAAAGTGTCCGGACTGGAAGGGGGGTAAAGTTTCCGGACTGGAATGGGGTGAAAGTGTCCAGACTGGAAGGGGGGCAAAGTGTCCGTACTGGAAGGGGGGAAAGTGTCCGTACTGGAAGGGGGGAAAGTGTCCGGACTGGAAGTGGTTAAATAAATATCAAAGGTGATAAAGAAAGCTCCACAGCAATGAATGTACCGGATGCAAAGGGAGGGCGGCCCTATCTGCTGCATGTACGATCAGTCAAGGAAAAGCAAGATGAATAAGGAAGGAAAAAATGAAGACGCATAGAGAAAGGAATATGGAACAGAAAAAGAAAAGAAGATGAAAAAAGGGGGAAGGAAGAAGACCCTCTTGCTGAAGGAGGAGGTAATTTACATCCTACCACTATTAGATATTAAGACCTGTATATAAAGAGCATGGAAAGGCATCTCTACAATTTGGTGTTGCCCTAACAATAGGAGCAGGAACAAAGCCGCATCTCTCCAGGTGACAATATCCCCCAATCAGTTGAATGCAGACTGTACGTGATCAAGCAAACATACCCAAATAGTTATCTGTATGTTTAAAATGGGTCCAGCAGGCCCAAGTGTTATAATAGGATGAGTATCTAACTTGTGCAATAGCGATCAGTTCCTCCATTTCAGTTATCTTGACAAGTCTCAGGAACCCTTCTTTGAGAGAAAGAACGTGGGTCTGTTTCCAGTACCAGGGTAGGCACATCCTTGCCGCTGATACCATATGCATGGCAAGTGAGTTGTGGTATTTTTGACCCATGGGAATTGAACGGTGAAATAAGTATTGAAGAGGAGCAAAATCTAGATGAGAAGAATAACTTGCAAAAGGATCTCATGTACTGCCTTCCTGTGAGGCTGTAACTCCATACAATACCACCAGATACACAACATAGTTCCATACAATACCACCAGATACACAACATAGTTCCATACAATACCGCCAGATACACAACATAGTTCCATACAATACCACCAGATACACAACATAGTTCCATACAATACCACCAGATACACAACATAGTTCCATACAATACCGCCAGATACGCAACATAGTTCTATACAATACCGCCAGATATGCAACATAGTTCCATACAACACCTCCAGATACGCAACATAGTTCCATACAATACCGCCAGATATGCAACATAGTTCCATACAATACCACCAGATATGCATCATAGTTCCATACAATACCGCCAAATATGCAACATAGTTCCATACAATACCACCAGATATGCATCATAGTTCCATACAATACCACCAGATATGCAACATAGTTCCTGGTGCCTGATTACATCTCTAGCAGAGATCAGGAACCTAAGGATAAATTTTGCTCAAAAGGTGGGGGGAGGGTTCGATACCTGTGAGAAAAAACTTTGAAATTGTGCTCTTGGATGGATATATTAACAGAGCCTTTATGAATGGTGTTAAGAGCTTGTTCCCATTGGTCTTCAGACAGTGAGACATCCAGTTCTGCTTACCATTTCTGTAGCTACTGTATCAATTAGAAGGATCGGGGGGGAACCTGTGTCAGCTGAGCGTATATCGAGGAGATCAGATGTTGTCCAGAGTTTTTAGATAGACAGAGTCTCAAAGGGTGTGAGTTGTCTTCCACATGCCAGATGGTACAAAGACCCAGACAAAAAATATCGGATCTGTAAGTACGACCACCACAGAAAAGGGGGTGAAGAATCTTTGCCAGACAAATCCGCCTGTGTTTGGATAGAGCCCCAAAGATAGAAATCTTCAGCCCTGGTGTAGGAGTTTGCTAGGCACATCCTTTGAAAAGAGGGTTGCAAGCCTGAAGGGAACAGGGATACAGGGATAATCTGCATGAGATATAAGCAGTGTGGAAGTATAATCATCTTTATTGCTGTGGCTCTACCTCACCATGATAAATGAAGGCCTTCCCAATGTTCCAAGTCATCTTACAGAGGAGAGTAAGAAAGTTAAGAGAGAACAAATGTGAAAGTGAAGAAGGTAAGACAATGCCTAAGTGTAAGGAACCGCCCGGCGGTACCCCTAGCAGCCCACAGGTCAGGTTCCCGGTCAGAGTCTAAGTCCCGGTCCGCTTGTTCAACAGGGCCCCTGATGGTGGGGATGGACTTGGAGCGAACCGAGACCAGGTCACAGCTCCAGAGTACACCTACCAGTGGTAGAGCGCTCCGCCAGAGGTTCCTGCAGGGTGAGAGCCTGATGTGAAGAGGCGGGTATGCTAGAGCAAGGTGGATGGATGAGCAAGAGCATGGTCAGACGAGCCGAGTCGGTAGCCGTGGGAGCAGTGCGGTACAAAGCAGCGGGCAGAGAATGGTTGGGTCACACGCCAGGTCAGCAACAGAAGAACAGATCCAATAGGGGGCATCCAGGAGGGAGGTCAGGCAAGCCAGGGGTCAGCGCAGGAGAGAACAGCAAGTCAGGAATGATCCGGGTCAGCGACAATCAGGGAAACACAGCAACAATATCAGGAACACAGGGAGACCAAACGGCGATTCCTGTCAGTGCAGGGCGATTTAAATATCGCGCCCTGCACTTTCATTGGTGCCAGACGCGCACCCGTGGCTCCGAATGCGCACGCGCGGGTTCCGTCTCTGCCGCGGCCGGCCAGGACCTAGTGCCCACATACTAGCGTGAGCGGGCACAGTGCGCCTGACACTAAGTATGTAACTCTCCAGGTTGCCAAGTAAAGGGAAACTTGTGCTGACAGTGTGTAACTATCTCCTGGGAGTGTGATGTTATGGGCATGGAGTTTGGATTGTTTAATTTAAAATTAAATATTGACTGGTACCTCTGTATAATCTTTAAGAGGGCAGAAAGAGTAGTCAAAGGACGAGAAAGGAACAAGAGGATATCGTCCACAAATGCTGCAATTTTATAGTCACAAGAGCAAATTGAAATGCCAGATATATCTGGATCTACCCAAATCTGTCTCAAGAAGGACTCTAGGATCAAAATGAAAATAATGGGGGTTCTATTTGTGATCAAAAAGGCATCAGACAGGTGCCCATTGACTTTGACCGAGGCTGGTGGGTTAGAATATAAGGAGCCAATAAAGGCCCGCAATACGGTCCCCAGCCCTAGTTTTGAAAGGACATGATTGGATGGTGATCTAAGATGTAAAGAGGTCCGATGGTGGTTTTGGTTAAGTATGGTAGATCAACTTGTGATAAGAAAAGGTAGTCAATGAGCAAGTTTTTTTGTGTAGACATGAGACTAGTAAATATAATCTGTGCAGGTGGGATTAAGAGTCCGCCAAGTGTCGTAAACAGAAAGAGAGGCTAATTTGAGCTTAATTTGTTTGAGACCTCTAAATGGGATCAAAGATGTACCTGTAGAGGAATCCAACAAGGGGTTCAAAGGTACCTTCAGATCCCCTCCCAATATTACCCCTGAAGAGAAGGAAGTCAGAACATCCACTACCTTACGCAAAAAAGAAACTTATTTAGTGAAAGTTTTTCCCAAAAAAACAAATGGTAGAGACTCGGCAAGAGGGAGCGCCACAACTTTTGGTTTAGACTCAGAGGCCGATGGTAAAAATTTGGGTTTTTGTGGTTTTCAAGTTTGGGAATTGAAAACAATTTGAAATGTGTCTCCTGGAGGAATGCTATATGAGCTTTATGTTTGGAAATTTCAGAAAGGATCATTGACCTTTTCTCCGGAATGTTCAATCCTCTTACATTGGGAGTAGTGATGGGCCGAACTCCCCTCCCTCTTCGGTTCGCGGTTGAACATTTGAACCTAAAGAAAAGTTTGACTGCAAAATTCAAACTCAATGCAAGTCTATGGAACTCAAACTTGTCAATTCAGAAATGCCCATTTTGAAGGCCTATATGCAAGTTATTGGCCATGAAAGGGTATAGGGACTTGGGTACTGCTCTGAGGGACATAAATCAGTGAAAACAAATTTCAAAAAGTACATTTTTTAAAGAGGCATTAATTTTTCATTGCTTAAAGTAAAAAAAGAAAAATTTATTTTAATGTTATGCCGGGGGGGGTCCCCCTTAAATTACTTGCAAAGTTGCACATCTGTACCATGTATAGAACCTGTTGCAGCCAGACTGGCATTTTTTTTAAAAAATGACATTTTTAAAAAAACAAAAAAACAAGCATGGGGTCCCCCTAAATTCCTACCGGATCCTTGATCCGAGCAAAGGTCTGGCAGGGCAGAAAGAGGGGGAGGGGCAAACGAGCACCCCCCTCCCTGCGGTTTTCCAAGCCAGGTGCAGATGGGGATAAGGGCCTATTCCCCACAACCCTTGGCCCGGTAGTTTTGGGAGTCTGTGGGCAGGGGAGCTCATTAGCATCAGGGTACCCCTTTAACCACTTGCCTACCAGGCACTTATACCCCCTTATTTACCAGGCCAGTTTTCAGCTTTCAGCGCTGCCGCGCTTTGATTGACAATTGCGCGGTCATGCAACATTGTACCTATATGAAATTTTGATCATTTTTTTTCTCACAAATAGAGCTTTCTGTTGGTGGTATTTAATTGCCACTGGGCGCTTTACTTTTTGCGCTATAAACAAAAAAAGTGCAAAAAATTTGAAAAAAAAAAAAAGTTTCTTTGTTTCTATTATAAAATTTTTCAAACAGGTAATTTTTCTCCTTCACTGATGTGCGTTGATGAGGCAGCACTGATGGGCACTGATGGGCACTGATAGGCAGCACTAAAGGGCACTGATAGGCAGTACTAATGAGGTGTCACGGAGAGGCGGCACTAATATGCAGCACTGATGATGGGTACTGATAGACGGCACTGACTGGCATCACTGCTGGGCACTGACTGGCGGCACTGACTGGCACAACCGCTGGGCACTGACTGGTGGCACTGACTGGCAGCACTGCTGGGCTGCACTGGTAGGTGGCACTGGTGGGCAGCACTGGTGGGTGGGCACAGGTAGGTGGCACTGGTGGGCACAGGTGGGTGGGCACAGGTGGGTGGCACTGCTGGGCACAGGTAGGTGGCACTTCTGGGCACAGGTGTGTGACACTGCAGAGTGGCACAGGTGGGTGCATTGCTGGGCACAGGTGGGTGATCTGCTGGGCACAGGTGGGCGGAGCTAGTGGGCGCACTGCTGGGCACAGGTGGGCGGAACTTGTGGGTGGCACTGCTGGGCACCGATCATCAGGGCACTGATCATCAGTGCCCTGATGATCGGTGCCGATCCCCGCTCTGACAACTGCCGGTTCTCGGCAGTACTTTCCTCACGATCTGACAGCGTGAGGAAAGTGCAGCCGAGAACCGGCAATTGCATTTCCCTGTGATCAGCGTGTCATTGGACACCGCTGATCACGTGGTAAAAGGCCGCTGATCACGGAGATCGCCGGGTGCGCGCCCCCTGGGGTGCGCAGGAGAGCGCGTTCTGGGAGGACGTCATATGACGTCCACCCAGAACTGGCCGGCCGCAGTGCAGCCGTCATTCGGCTATCTGCGGTGGGCAACTAGTTAAATAAAAGGCACCTTGATGCTGCCTTCCCCTTGTGAGTAAGTAAGGGGTACAAGTATCCCTACCCATTCATGAAAGGGTTAAATGTAGTAAAAAACAAAAAGACCAGTGTTTTGAAAAAATCCTTTATTAAACAAAAAACAAAAGTACTTAATTTTTTTTAAAAAAGCCAAAAAAATGGTTTCATCGCTGTAATGCTTTGTAAATCACAGCATCCAGTCACAATGACACTGACTTGCCGACATAAAAAACAAACCCGGCGCCTGGTGACCAGGGGTGGGCCGACAACTCATGTAGCCCCCGGGCAATAGGGGATCATGGGGCCCCTGTGTTCTCACCCACACCCAAACCACACCCAAAAAAGCTTATAAAAGGTACCAGGGGCATCTCATGGGGCTCCCTACTGACCCTGGGCCCTTGGGCAGAGCCCGAGCGCTCAAATGGTCAGTCCGCTCCTGCCAACAACCCATCCACACCCACGGAGTACTCGCCACAATCTGACATTTGTCAATGTAAACAATTAGCGGAGCTAACAGTGACGTTACCACTAGCTCCACCCAATAGTGTTGTGATTGGCCAAAGCATTGCACCTGACCTGTGGTTTGGTCAATCACAATGCACTGTGAAAGTGTAGTGCATTGCGGGACATGGAAGGTGACTATCCCACCAAACGCCCTTACCATTCGTGTGTTCGCTGAACACATGAACGGCCTATGTTCAAGTCAAACTTACTTTCAACTCAAACCTCCAGACCATCAATAATTGAGAGAGAAGACTTTCAAGCTCTGGACAGAGGACAATGCCCCCAGCGGAGTCATTTGGTTCATGTAACGAAAAGGAGAAAGAGGAAAAAAAAAAGAAGGGGGGCAGGGGGGAGAAAAGGGATGAATAAGGAAGAAAAAGAGAGAGAAAAAAGAGATAGACTAAGCTGGAAACCAAAGAATGAGCAAAATAAAATTGAAAAGTCCAAATTCAGGTGAACCGGGGTTAAAAAAAAAGTTAGAATAAAACCCCCAGGGTTCACAGGTGATACAAAAAGAGGGTCAGCTAGGTAGAAACCAGGCTGTGTGGGGGACAGTAAGTCTGGTGCACGAGACGGGACTTGCCCCATCCGCTGGAGAATAACATATCTACATGGAACATCAGGACCATTCGGACATTCAGTATAAGGTGTGGGAGATACTGCAACACAATAGCTCTAAACCAAGGAACTCAAACATTCTCAAGAGTAGAAGAGGGTACTCAACCAAAAACATAAAGACTGAATTTATGAATACAATAGAGATACCTTAGCAATTATAGTATGTACAACAGTGAGGCCTACCATCGACCAGGAAATCAGGCCTAAAACATAGACCTAACATTCAGAAAAATAGTCTATGACTGGTTAGGTCTCATGAGGTAACCAATGACAACATAAAAGGGCAAGCTGGTGCATCAAAAAGGCAAAAAAATTCCAACCAGGTCACCTGTAAGTACAATTAGGTCAGCAAACAGGTAAGCGATCAGTTTGCGGACTAAAAAAAAAACAAAAACAAAAAAAAAACAAAAACAAAAAAAAAACAGGTAAGCGATCAGTCAAGACATTAAAATGTTACTAAACCCACAACCGTAAAATCAGTCTGTAGATGCAGTAAAGCATCCTTGTTATACTCACTATGGAACCTAAGGGGTTAATCCTCCACATTGTGTAAAAAGGCCGTTTGATTCTATTTTCTCTGACCCTCCTCTCGTTCAGATGTCCACCTAATAAGACTGAGTGAACTTGTAGACACAAGCACATACTCAGTTTAGTGTGTATTGCTAGATAAGTTTTTTATTTTCTCTTGAGAGAGTGCATGTGATCAGCACAGGGCCAATCAACACTGTCCAGACAGAGGTCAGGGGTTTTGCATCCTCCTAGAGCAGAAAGAAAACTCTGCCTACAAGCTTTAACTAGTGCTCTGCTGAAGTCACAAGACTGCTCTAACTGCTGATGAGAAAAAGTATTTAGCAGTTTATATTTACTAAAATAATTGCATTTCCATGTTCTGTGTGCTGTGGGAGACCAGATAGAGTGAATGCAGGGTCCAGGGTTTAGTAACACTTTTACAGTCAGTTTGAACCCAAATGAAAATGTGATCTAGCATGGCTAGAACTTGTGATATTCAGAATATCTTATTTTTAGTACAGTTACCCAGAAATATAGTATTTAAGAGTAGTCTCAGTTCTCAGCTGAATGATGCACATTGGAGAGACCCAATAGAATCTAACCTCTGGGGATTCCCCTAAAAGAAGGAGAACCTTCCTTGCTCTACTCAAAGACCAGCCCCTGGGTCATGCCTCCAACAAAAAGCCTTTAGGGGAGACCAAGTAAAGGGAAAAAAGGGGATGGGAAAGGGAGGGAGGGGAAAAAAAGTATCAACACAGAGTTATCTCAATCAGATATTACCAAATAAGCGCTCTTGCCATATGACTTGGAAATGAACATCCTACTCTACCTGGTACCAAGTAAACAACAGAAATATGATGGAAAGGCCAGGAGCAAGATTTACCGTAGTACAATCGGCACAATTAAAGTATGGTTATAGCAGTCAAACCCTTCTTAACTCCTAATGCATAACCCCCCCAGGTAAGAATATCCATAGAGAAAATATTTTAAGACACATAGTCTGGCTGAAAAAAGACAAAAGTCTATCCAGTTCAACCATTAAAATAAAAAAAAAATTATAATCCTATACCCACAGTTGATCCAGAAAAAGGCAAAAAAAAAAACCCAAGCAATTCCTTCCTGATCCCCTGAGAGGCAATCGGATATTCCCTGGATCAACTTTCCCTATAAATGATATATCCAGTTATATTCTATGTATCCAAGAAAGAATCCAGGACTTTCCTACAGCAATCCACTGAGCTGCCACAACCAACTCTTGAGGGAGTCTATTCCACATTCTCACAGCTCTCACTGTGAAGAAACCTTTCCATGTTTGGAGATTACATTTTTTTTTCTTCAGACTAAAAGAGCGCCCCCTTGTCCTCTGTGATGACCTCATGATGAATAACTCTACACTATATATATCACTATATGAACCACTGATGTATTATACATGGTGATCATATCCCCCTTATGTGTTATACATGGAGATCATATCCCCCTTATGTATTATACATGGAGATCATATCTCCCCTTATGTATTATACATGGAGATCATATCTCCCCTTATGTATTATACATGGAGATCATATCCCCCCCTTATGTATTATACATGGAGATCATACCACCCATTATGTATTATACATGGTGATCATATCCCTCCTTATGTATTATACATGGAGATCATATCCCCCCTTATGTATTATACATGGTGATCATATCCCCCTTATGTATTGTACATGGAGATCATATCCCCCTTATGTATTATACATGGAGATCATATCCCCCCCTTATGTATTATACATGGAGATCATATCCCCCCTCATGTATTATACATGTGGATCATATCCCCCCTTATGTATTATACATGGAGATCATATCCCCCTTTATGTATTATGCATGGAGATCATATCCCCCTTATGTATTATACATGGAGATCATATCCCCCCTTATGTATTATACATGGAGATCATACCCCCCATTATGTATTATACATGGTGATCATATCCCCGCTTATGTATTATACATGCAGATCATATCCCCCCTTATGTATTATACATGGAGATCATATCCCCCCTTATGTATTATACATGGTGATCATATCCCCCTTATGTATTGTACATGGAGATCATATCCCCCCTTATGTATTATACATGGAGATCATATCCCCCCTTATGTATTATACATGGAGATCATATCCCCCCGTATGTATTATACATGGTGAACATATCCCCCTTATGTATTGTACATGGAGATCATATCCCCCCTTATGTATTATACATGGTGATCATATCATCCCTTATGTATTATACATGGAGATCATATCCCCGCTTATGTATTATACATGGAGATCATATCCCCCCTTATGTATTACACATGGAGATCATATCCCCCCTTATGTATTATACATGGAGATCATATTCCCCCCTTATGTATTATACATGGAGATCATTTCCCCCCTTATGTATTATACATGGAGATCATATTCCCCCTTATGTATTATACATGGAGATCATATCCCCCCTTATGTATTATACATGGTGATCATATCCCCCTTATGTATTGTACATGGAGATCATATCCCCCTTATGTATTATACATGGAGATCATATCCCCCCTTATGTATTATACATGGTGATCATATCCCCCTTATGTATTATACATGGAGATCATATCCCCACTTATGTATTATACATGGAGATCATATCCCCTCTTATGTATTATACATGGTGATCATATTCCCCCTTATGTATTATACATGGAGATCATATCCCCCTTATGTATTATACATGGAGATCATATCCCCGCTTATGTATTATACATGGAGATCATATCCCCCCTTATGTATTACACATGGAGATCATATCCCCCCTTATGTATTATACATGGAGATCATATCCCCCCTTATGTATTATACATGGCGATCATATTCCCCCTTATGTATTATACATGGAGATCATATCCCCCCTTATGTATTATACATGGTGATCATATCCCCCTTATGTATTGTACATGGAGATCATACCCCCCTTATGTATTATACATGGTGATCATATCCCCCTTATGTATTATACATGGAGATCATATCCCCACTTATGTATTATACATGGAGATCATATCCCCTCTTATGAATTATACATGGTGATCATATTCCCCCTTATGTATTATACATGGAGATCATATCCCCCTTATGTATTATACATGGAGATCATACCCCCCCCTTATGTATTATACATGGAGATCATATCCCCCTTATGTATTATACATGTTTATCATATCCCCCCTTATGTATTATAAATGGAGAAAATATACCCCCCTTATGTATTATACATGGAGATCATATCCTCCCTTATGTATTATACATGGAGATCATATCCCCCTTATGTATTATACATGGAGATCATATCCCCCTTATGTATTATACATGGTGATCATATCCCCCCTTATGTATTATACATGGTGATCATATCCCCCCTTATGTATTATACATGGAGATCATATCCCCCCTTATGTATTATACATGGAGATCATATCCCCCCTTATGTATTATACATGGTGATCATATCCCCCTTATGTATTGTACATGGAGATCATACCCCCCTTATGTATTATACATGGTGATCATATCCCCCTTATGTATTATACATGGAGATCATAGCCCCCCTTATGTATTATACATGGAGATCATATCCCCCCTTATGTATTATACATGGAGATCATATCCCCCTTATGTATTATACATGGAGATCATACCCCCCCCCTTATGTATTATACATGGAGATCATAGCCCCCCTTATGTATTATACATGGTGATCATATCCCTCCTTATGTATTATACATGGAGATCATATCCCCCCTTATGTATTATACATGGTGATCATATCCCCCTTATGTATTGTACATGGAGATCATATCCCCCTTATGTATTATACATGGAGATCATATCCCCCCCTTATGTATTATACATGGAGATCATATCCCCCCTTATGTATTATACATGTGGATCATATCCCCCCTTATGTATTATACATGGAGATCATATCCCCCTTTATGTATTATGCATGGAGATCATATCCCCCTTATGTATTATACATGGAGATCATATCCCCCCTTATGTATTATACATGGAGATCATACCCCCCATTATGTATTATACATGGTGATCATATCCCCGCTTATGTATTATACATGCAGATCATATCCCCCCTTATGTATTATACATGGAGATCATATCCCCCCTTATGTATTATACATGGTGATCATATCCCCCTTATGTATTGTACATGGAGATCATATCCCCCCTTATGTATTATACATGGAGATCATATCCCCCCTTATGTATTATACATGGAGATCATATCCCCCCTTATGTATTATACATGGTGAACATATCCCCCTTATGTATTGTACATGGAGATCATATCCCCCCTTATGTATTATACATGGAGATCATATCCCCGCTTATGTATTATACATGGTGATCATATCATCCCTTATGTATTATACATGGAGATCATATCCCCGCTTATGTATTATACATGGAGATCATATCCCCCCTTATGTATTACACATGGAGATCATATCCCCCCTTATGTATTATACATGGAGATCATATTCCCCCCTTATGTATTATACATGGAGATCATTTCCCCCCTTATGTATTATACATGGAGATCATATTCCCCCTTATGTATTATACATGGAGATCATATCCCCCCTTATGTATTATACATGGTGATCATATCCCCCTTATGTATTGTACATGGAGATCATATCCCCCTTATGTATTATACATGGAGATCATATCCCCCCTTATGTATTATACATGGTGATCATATCCCCCTTATGTATTATACATGGAGATCATATCCCCACTTATGTATTATACATGGAGATCATATCCCCTCTTATGTATTATACATGGTGATCATATTCCCCCTTATGTATTATACATGGAGATCATATCCCCCTTATGTATTATACATGGAGATCATATCCCCGCTTATGTATTATACATGGAGATCATATCCCCCCTTATGTATTACACATGGAGATCATATCCCCCCTTATGTATTATACATGGAGATCATATCCCCCCTTATGTATTATACATGGAGATCATATTCCCCCTTATGTATTATACATGGAGATCATATCCCCCCTTATGTATTATACATGGTGATCATATCCCCCTTATGTATTGTACATGGAGATCATACCCCCCTTATGTATTATACATGGTGATCATATCCCCCTTATGTATTATACATGGAGATCATATCCCCACTTATGTATTATACATGGAGATCATATCCCCTCTTATGTATTATACATGGTGATCATATTCCCCCTTATGTATTATACATGGAGATCATATCCCCCTTATGTATTATACATGGAGATCATACCCCCCCCCCTTATGTATTATACATGGAGATCATATCCCCCTTATGTATTATACATGTTTATCATATCCCCCCTTATGTATTATAAATGGAGAAAATATACCCCCCTTATGTATTATACATGGAGATCATATCCTCCCTTATGTATTATACATGGAGATCATATCCCCCTTATGTATTATACATGGAGATCATATCCCCCTTATGTATTATACATGGTGATCATATCCCCCCTTATGTATTATACATGGTGATCATATCCCCCCTTATGTATTATACATGGAGATCATATCCCCCCTTATGTATTATACATGGAGATCATATCCCCCCTTATGTATTATACATGGTGATCATATCCCCCTTATTTATTGTACATGGAGATCATACCCCCCTTATGTATTATACATGGTGATCATATCCCCCTTATGTATTATACATGGAGATCATAGCCCCCCTTATGTATTATACATGGAGATCATATCCCCTCTTATGTATTATACATGGAGATCATATCCCCCTTATGTATTATACATGGAGATCATATCCCCCTTATGTATTATACATGGAGATCATATCCCCCCTTATGTATTATACATGGTGATCATATCCCCCTTATGTATTGTACATGGAGATCATATCCCCCTTATGTATTATACATGGAGATCATATCCCCCTTATGTATTATACATGGAGATCATATCCCCCCTTATATAATATACATGGAGATCATATCCCCCTTTATGTATTATACATGGAGATCATATCCCCCTTATGTATTATACATGGAGATCATATCCCCCCTTATTTATTATACATGGAGATCATATCCCCCTTATGTATTATACATGGAGATCATATCCCCCTTATGTATTATAAATGGAGAACATATCCCCCCCTTATGTATTATACATGGAGATCATATCCTCCCTTATGTATTATACATGGAGATCATATCCCCCTTATGTATTATACATGGAGATCATATCCCTCCTTATGTATTATACATGGTGATCATATCCCCCCTTATGTATTATACATGGTGATCATATCCCCCCTTATGTATTATACATGGAGATCATATCCCCCCTTATGTATTACACATGGTGATCATATCCCCCTTGTGTATTATACATGGAGATCATATCCCCCCTTATGTATTATACATGGAGATCATATCCCCCTTATGTATTATACATGGAGATCATATCCCCCCTTATGTATCATATATGGAGATCACATCCCCCTTATGTATTATACATGGTGATCATATCCCCGCTTATGTATTATACATGGAGATCATATCTCCCCTTATGTATTACACATGGAGATCATATCCCCCCTTATGTATTATACATGGAGATCATATTCCCCCCTTATGTATTATACATGGAGATCATATCCCCCCTTATGTATTATACATGGAGATCATATTCCCCCTTATGTATTATACATGGAGATCATATCCCCCCTTATGTATTATACATGGTGATCATATCCCCCTTATGTATTGTACATGGAGATCATACCCCCCTTATGTATTATACATGGTGATCATATCCCAATTATGTATTATACATGGAGATCATATCCCCCCTTATGTATTATACATGGAGATCATATCCCCCCTTATGTATTATACATGGAGATCATATCCCCCCTTATGTATTATACATGGTGATCATATCTCCCTTATGTATTGTACATGGAGATCATATCCCCCTTATGTATTATACATGGAGATCATATCCCCCTTATGTATTATACATGGAGATCATATCCCCCCTTATATATTATACATGGAGATCATATCCCCCCTTATGTATTATACATGGAGATCATATCCCCCTTATGTATTATACATGGAGATCATATCCCCCCTTATGTATTATACATGGAGATCATATCCCCCTTATGTATTATACATGGAGATCATATCCCCCCTTATGTATTATACATGGAGATCATATCCTCCCTTATGTATTGTACATGGAGATCATATCCCCCTTATGTATTATACATGGAGATCATATCCCTCCTTATGTATTATACATGGTGATAATATCCCCCCTTATGTATTATACATGGAGATCATATCCCCCTTATATATTATACATGGAGTTCATATCCCCCTCATGTATTATACATGGAGATCATATCCCCCCTTATGTATTATACATGGAGATCATATCCCCCCTTATGTATTATACATGGAGATCATATCCCCCTTATGTATTATACATGGAGATCATATCCCCCCTTATGTATTATACATGGTGATCATATCCCCCCGTATGTATTATACATGGAGATCATATCCCACCTTATGTATTATACATGGAGATCATATCCCCCTTTATGTATCATATATGGAGATCACATTCCCCTTATGTATTATACATGGTGATCATATCCCCTCTTATGTATTATACATGGAGATCATATCCCCCCTTATGTATCATACATGGAGATCATATCCCCCCGTATGTATTATACACGGAGATCATATCCCCCCTTATGTATTATACATGGAGATCATATCCCCCTTATGTATTATACATGGAGATCATATCCCCCCTTATGTATTATACATGGAGATCATATCCCCCTTATGTATTATACATGGAGATCATATCCCTCCTTATGTATTATACATGTAGATCATATCCCCCCCTTATGTATTATACATGGAGATCATATCCCCCTTATGTATTATACATGGAGATCATATCCCCCCTTATGTATTATACATGGAGATCATATCCCCCCTTATGTATTATACATGGTGATCATATCCCCCCTTGTGTATTATACATGGAGATCATATCCCCCCTTATGTATTATACATGGAGATCATATCCCCCTTATGTATTATACATGGAGATCATATCCCCCCTTATGTATCATATATGGAGATCACATCCCCCTTATGTATTATACATGGTGATCATATCCCCTCTTATGTATTATACATGGAGATCATATCCCCCTGTATGTATTATACATGGAGTTCATATCCCCCTTATGTATTATACATGGAGATCATATCCCCCCTTATGTATTATACATGGAGATCATATCCCCCTTATGTATTATACATGGAGATCATATCAATCCTTATGTATTATACATGTAGATCATATCCCCCCTTATGTATTATACATGGAGATCATATCCCCCTTATGTATTATACATGGAGATCATATCCCCCTTATGTATTATACATGGAGATCATATCCCCCCTTATGTATCATATATGGAGATCACATCCCCCTTATGTATTATACATGGTGATCATATCCCCTCTTATGTATTATACATGGAGATCATATCCCCCCTTATGTATTATACATGGAGATCATATCCCCCCTTATGTATTATACATGGAGATCATATCCTCCCTTATGTATTGTACATGGAGATCATATCCCCCTTATGTATTATACATGGAGATCATATCCCTCCTTATGTATTATACATGGTGATCATATCCCCCCTTATGTATTATACATGGTGATCATATCCCCCCTTATGTATTATATATGGAGATCATATCCCCCTTATATATTATACATGGAGATCATATCCCCCCTCATGTATTATACATGGAGATCATATCCCCCCTTATGTATTATACATGGAGATCATATCCCCCTTATATATTATACATGGAGATCATATCCCCCCTCATGTATTATACATGGAGATCATATCCCCCCTCATGTATTATACATGGAGATCATATCCCCCCTTATGTATTATACATGGAGATCATATCCACCTTATGTATTATACATGGAGATCATATCCCCCCTTATGTATTATACATGGTGATCATATCCCCCCGTATGTATTATACATGGAGATCATATCCCCCCTTATGTATTATACATGGAGATCATATCCCCCCTTATGTATCATATATGGAGATCACATCACCCTTATGTATTATACATGGTGATCATATCCCCTCTTATGTATTATACATGGAGATCATATCCCCCCTTATGTATCATACATGGAGATCATATCCCCCCGTATGTATTGTACATGGAGATCATATCCCCCCTTATGTATTATACATGGAGATCATATCCCCCTTATGTATTATACATGGAGATCATATCCCCCCTTATGTATTATACATGGAGATCATATCCCCCTTATGTATTGTACATGGAGATCATACCCCCCTTATGTATTGTACATGGTGATCATATCCCCCTTATGTATTATACATGGAGATCATATCTCCCCTTATGTATTTTACATGGAGATCATATCCCCTCTTATGTATTATACATGGTGATCATATTCCCCCTTATGTATTATACATGGAGATCATATCCCCCCTTATGTATTATACATGGAGATCATATCCCCCCTTATGTATTATACATGGTGATCATATCCCCCTTATGTATTGTACATGGAGATCATATCCCCCTTATGTATTATACATGGAGATCATATCCCCCTTATGTATTAAACATGGAGATCATATCCCCCCTCATGTATTATACATGGAGATCATATCCCCCCTTATGTATTATACATGGAGATCATACCCCCCTTATGTATTATACATGGAGATCATATCCCCCCTTATGTATTATAAATGGAGAACATATCCCCCCCTTATGTATTATACATGAAGATCATATCCTCCCTTATGTATTGTACATGGAGATCATATCCCTCCTTATGTATTATACATGGTGATCATATCCCCCCTTATGTATTATACATGGTGATCATATCCCCCCGTATGTATTATACATGGTGATCATACCCCCCTTATATATTATACATGGAGATCATATCCCCCCTCATGTATTATACATGGAGATCATATCCCCCCTTATGTATTATACATGGAGATCATATCCCCCCTTATGTATTATACATGGAGATCATATCCCCCTTATGTATTATACATGGAGATCATATCCCCCCTTATGTATTATACACGGAGATCATATCCCCCCTTATGTATTATACATGGAGATCATATCCCCCCTTATGTATTATACATGGAGATCATATCCCCCCTTATGTATTATACATGGTGATCATATCCCCCCGTATGTATTATACATGGAGATCATATCCCCCCTTATGTATTATACATGGAGATCATATCCCCCCTTATGTATCATATATGGAGATCACATCCCCCTTGTGTATTATACATGGTGATCATATTCCCTCTTATTTATTATACATGGAGATCATATCCCCCCTTATGTATCATACATGGAGATCATATCCCCCCGTATGTATTATACATGGAGATCATATCCCCCTTTATGTATTATACATGGAGATCATATCCCCCCTTATGTATTATACATGGAGATCATATCCCCCCTTATGTATTATACATGGAGATCATATCCCCCCTTATGTATTATACATGGAGATCATACCCCCCTTATGTATTATACATGGAGATCATATCCCCCTTTATGTATTATACATGGAGATCATACCCCCCTTATGTATTATACATGGAGATCATATCCCCCCTTATGTATTATACATGGAGATCATATCCCCCTTATGTATTATACATGGAGATCATATCCCCCTTATGTATTATACATGGAGATCATATCCCCCCTTATCTATTATACATGGAGATCATATCCCTCCTTATGTATTATACATGGGGATCATATTCCCCTTATTTATTAAACATGGTGATCATATCCCCCCCTTATGTATTATACATGGAGATCATATCCCCCCTTATGCATTATACATGGTGATCATATCCCTCCCTTATGTATTATACATGGAGATCATATCCCCCCTTATGTAATATACATGGAGATCATATTCCCCCTTATGTATTATACATGGTGATCATATCCCCCCTTGTGTATTATACATGGAGATCATATCCCCCCTTATGTATTATACATGGAGATCATATCCCCCTTATGTATTATACATGGAGATCATATCCCCCCTTATGTATTATACATGGAGATCATATCCCCCTTATGTATTATACATGGTGATCATATCCCCTCTTATGTATTATACATGGAGATCATATCCCCCCTTATGTATTATACATGGAGATCATATCCCTCCCTTATGTATTATACATGGAGATCATATCCCCCCCTTATGTATTATACATGGAGATCATATCCCCCCTTATGTATCATACATGGAGATCATATCCCCCTTATGTATTATACATGGAGATCATATCCCCCCTTATGTATTATACATGGAGATCATATCCCCCCTTATGTATTATACATGGAGATCATATCCCCCCTTATGTATTATACATGGAGAACATATCCCCCCCTTATGTATTATACATGGAGATCATATCCCCCCTTATGTATTATACATGGAGATCATATCCCCCTTATATATTATACATGGAGTTCATATCCCCCTCATGTATTATACATGGAGATCATATCCCCCCTTATGTATTATACATGGAGATCATATCCCCCCTTATGTATTATACATGGAGATCATATCCCCCCTTATGTATTATACATGGTGATCATATCCCCCCGTATGTATTATACATGGAGATCATATCCCACCTTATGTATTATACATGGAGATCATATCCCCCTTTATGTATCATATATGGAGATCACATTCCCCTTATGTATTATACATGGTGATCATATCCCCTCTTATGTATTATACATGGAGATCATATCCCCCCTTATGTATCATACATGGAGATCATATCCCCCCGTATGTATTATACACGGAGATCATATCCCCCCTTATGTATTATACATGGAGATCATATCCCCCTTATGTATTATACATGGAGATCATATCCCCCCTTATGTATTATACATGGAGATCATATCCCCCTTATGTATTATACATGGAGATCATATCCCTCCTTATGTATTATACATGTAGATCATATCCCCCCCTTATGTATTATACATGGAGATCATATCCCCCTTATGTATTATACATGGAGATCATATCCCCCCTTATGTATTATACATGGAGATCATATCCCCCCTTATGTATTATACATGGTGATCATATCCCCCCTTGTGTATTATACATGGAGATCATATCCCCCCTTATGTATTATACATGGAGATCATATCCCCCTTATGTATTATACATGGAGATCATATCCCCCCTTATGTATCATATATGGAGATCACATCCCCCTTATGTATTATACATGGTGATCATATCCCCTCTTATGTATTATACATGGAGATCATATCCCCCTGTATGTATTATACATGGAGTTCATATCCCCCTTATGTATTATACATGGAGATCATATCCCCCCTTATGTATTATACATGGAGATCATATCCCCCTTATGTATTATACATGTAGATCATATCAATCCTTATGTATTATACATGTAGATCATATCCCCCCTTATGTATTATACATGGAGATCATATCCCCCTTATGTATTATACATGGAGATCATATCCCCCTTATGTATTATACATGGAGATCATATCCCCCCTTATGTATCATATATGGAGATCACATCCCCCTTATGTATTATACATGGTGATCATATCCCCTCTTATGTATTATACATGGAGATCATATCCCCCCTTATGTATTATACATGGAGATCATATCCCCCCTTATGTATTATACATGGAGATCATATCCTCCCTTATGTATTGTACATGGAGATCATATCCCCCTTATGTATTATACATGGAGATCATATCCCTCCTTATGTATTATACATGGTGATCATATCCCCCCTTATGTATTATACATGGTGATCATATCCCCCCTTATGTATTATATATGGAGATCATATCCCCCTTATATATTATACATGGAGATCATATCCCCCCTCATGTATTATACATGGAGATCATATCCCCCCTTATGTATTATACATGGAGATCATATCCCCCTTATATATTATACATGGAGATCATATCCCCCCTCATGTATTATACATGGAGATCATATCCCCCCTCATGTATTATACATGGAGATCATATCCCCCCTTATGTATTATACATGGAGATCATATCCACCTTATGTATTATACATGGAGATCATATCCCCCCTTATGTATTATACATGGTGATCATATCCCCCCGTATGTATTATACATGGAGATCATATCCCCCCTTATGTATTATACATGGAGATCATATCCCCCCTTATGTATCATATATGGAGATCACATCACCCTTATGTATTATACATGGTGATCATATCCCCTCTTATGTATTATACATGGAGATCATATCCCCCCTTATGTATCATACATGGAGATCATATCCCCCCGTATGTATTGTACATGGAGATCATATCCCCCCTTATGTATTATACATGGAGATCATATCCCCCTTATGTATTATACATGGAGATCATATCCCCCCTTATGTATTATACATGGAGATCATATCCCCCTTATGTATTGTACATGGAGATCATACCCCCCTTATGTATTGTACATGGTGATCATATCCCCCTTATGTATTATACATGGAGATCATATCTCCCCTTATGTATTTTACATGGAGATCATATCCCCTCTTATGTATTATACATGGTGATCATATTCCCCCTTATGTATTATACATGGAGATCATATCCCCCCTTATGTATTATACATGGAGATCATATCCCCCCTTATGTATTATACATGGTGATCATATCCCCCTTATGTATTGTACATGGAGATCATATCCCCCTTATGTATTATACATGGAGATCATATCCCCCTTATGTATTAAACATGGAGATCATATCCCCCCTCATGTATTATACATGGAGATCATATCCCCCCTTATGTATTATACATGGAGATCATACCCCCCTTATGTATTATACATGGAGATCATATCCCCCCTTATGTATTATAAATGGAGAACATATCCCCCCCTTATGTATTATACATGAAGATCATATCCTCCCTTATGTATTGTACATGGAGATCATATCCCTCCTTATGTATTATACATGGTGATCATATCCCCCCTTATGTATTATACATGGTGATCATATCCCCCCGTATGTATTATACATGGTGATCATACCCCCCTTATATATTATACATGGAGATCATATCCCCCCTCATGTATTATACATGGAGATCATATCCCCCCTTATGTATTATACATGGAGATCATATCCCCCCTTATGTATTATACATGGAGATCATATCCCCCTTATGTATTATACATGGAGATCATATCCCCCCTTATGTATTATACACGGAGATCATATCCCCCCTTATGTATTATACATGGAGATCATATCCCCCCTTATGTATTATACATGGAGATCATATCCCCCCTTATGTATTATACATGGTGATCATATCCCCCCGTATGTATTATACATGGAGATCATATCCCCCCTTATGTATTATACATGGAGATCATATCCCCCCTTATGTATCATATATGGAGATCACATCCCCCTTGTGTATTATACATGGTGATCATATTCCCTCTTATTTATTATACATGGAGATCATATCCCCCCTTATGTATCATACATGGAGATCATATCCCCCCGTATGTATTATACATGGAGATCATATCCCCCTTTATGTATTATACATGGAGATCATATCCCCCCTTATGTATTATACATGGAGATCATATCCCCCCTTATGTATTATACATGGAGATCATATCCCCCCTTATGTATTATACATGGAGATCATATCCCCCCTTATGTATTATACATGGAGATCATATCCCCCCTTATGTATTATACATGGAGATCATATCCCCCTTTATGTATTATACATGGAGATCATACCCCCCTTATGTATTATACATGGAGATCATATCCCCCCTTATGTATTATACATGGAGATCATACCCCCCTTATGTATTATACATGGAGATCATATCCCCCTTTATGTATTATACATGGAGATCATACCCCCCTTATGTATTATACATGGAGATCATATCCCCCCTTATGTATTATACATGGAGATCATATCCCCCTTATGTATTATACATGGAGATCATATCCCCCTTATGTATTATACATGGAGATCATATCCCCCCTTATCTATTATACATGGAGATCATATCCCTCCTTATGTATTATACATGGGGATCATATTCCCCTTATTTATTATACATGGTGATCATATCCCCCCTTATGTATTATACATGGAGATCATATCCCCCTTATGTATTATACATGGAGATCATATCCCCCTTATGTATTATACATGGAGATCATATCCCCCCTTATCTATTATACATGGAGATCATATCCCTCCTTATGTATTATACATGGGGATCATATTCCCCTTATTTATTATACATGGTGATCATATCCCCCCTTATGTATTATACATGGAGATCATATCCCCCCTTATGCATTATACATGGTGATCATATCCCTCCCTTATGTATTATACATGGAGATCATATCCCCCCTTATGTAATATACATGGAGATCATATTCCCCCTTATGTATTATACATGGTGATCATATCCCCCCTTGTGTATTATACATGGAGATCATATCCCCCCTTATGTATTATACATGGAGATCATATCCCCCTTATGTATTATACATGGAGATCATATCCCCCCTTATGTATTATACATGGAGATCATATCCCCCCTTATGTATTATACATGGAGATCATATCCCTCCCTTATGTATTATACATGGAGATCATATCCCCCCCTTATGTATTATACATGGAGATCATATCCCCCCTTATGTATCATACATGGAGATCATATCCCCCTTATGTATTATACATGGAGATCATATCCCCCCTTATGTATTATACATGGAGATCATATCCCCCCTTATGTATTATACATGGAGATCATATCCCCCCTTATGTATTATACATGGAGAACATATCCCCCCCTTATGTATTATACATGGAGATCATATCCCCCCTTATGTATTATACATGGAGATCATATCCCACTTATGTATTATACATGGAGATCATATCCCTCCTTAATCTCCTCTTCTCAAGAGAGAATACAATCAATTTTTCTAATCTTTCCTCATAGCTGAGCTCCTCCAGGCCTCTTATCAGTTTGGTTGCCCTTCTCTGTACTTTCTCTAGTTCTCCAATGTTCTTTTTGTGAATTGGTGCCCAAAACAGAACTGCAGAATCTAGATGAGGTCTTACTAATGATCTGTACCGGGAGAAATTATATCTCTCTCTGGAGTTTATACCAGTTGAAAGATAACTACTCAGTATAATAGCGGTGAGCTGGGATATGTGTAAAACACATTATACAACTGATCCAGAGAGTCCAATTTTTCCATGCAGAGTGTCCATACATACTCACAGGGTCCAGTCTGGCAGTTGTCCCTGAATGTGACTGACATCTGTTTGTGGAACAAGGAGGTTATCAAGATGAGCCAATACTGATCTCAGCAGACCGATCCCGAGCATAGAGATCAGATATCTCGGCAAGGAGTAGCCACCCAAAACTACACTAGGTTTGGCTCAGGTGCATTGGCAGAACGATTGCGGTGATACCGAGTTAGAGAACCTTTGCCATGTGGGGTTCGCTGGTCATATGGCTGAAGAGATTCTTTCCATACTTCCGGAATTTTAAACTCTTTATACAAATCTCGAAGGGGCACCGCTGGAATGTGCAAGAGATCTTCTGGAGTATATATACTGTAGGATTTTCCCTGCTGTGTGGCTGTGAGGCCAAAAGGGCAGCGCCATTTATAGGTAATGCGCTGATCCTGGAGAACTTGAAGCAGGGGTCTAAGTGCTCTTCTATGTTACATGGAGAGAGATCTTGGCATACTTTCACATCAGACCCATTGAAAGTAAATTCATCCTATTCTCTTGCTCTTTGTGAAATTTCCTCTTTCAGGCGATAGTCTGCAAAGCAGCAAATAATGTCACGAGGAGGGTCTTCCTCTCTTCCCTTTGGGCAAAGTGCCCTATGAGCATGGTCTAGTATTATGAGGAAGTCCTGTGGTTTTTCAAGCAGACTATTGAACATGGTTTGTAATGCCATGGGCAACAGATTATGTTCTACAGTAGTGGTCTGCAAACTGCGGCCCTCTGGTGCACTATTCTTTCCACTGATACCAACAATGGAGCATAATCCCCCCCTGACACCAATGAAGGGGTACAATTAGTCCCAATTACACCGACGATGGGGCCGAGTGACACCGATGATATGGCACAATTTCTCCTAATGACACCAAAGATGGGATGATTTTCCTCCCACTTACACCAGAGACCTCTTCTACCCCCACCGACCACAGTCTGGCCCCTACTAATGTCCGAAGAACTGGTACTTTGTTTAGGAAGTTTGGAGACCCCTCTTCTACAGTCTCGGGGATACCTCAAACACAGAGGTTTTTCTTTCGGCCTCTATTATCGAGATCCTCCAGTTTCCAGTTCATCTCATTGAGGTGCATATTATAACAAGGCGCGTAGTGTTGTTGTTCTTGTATGTTGGCATCATGTCTCCCAGCCGTCTGCTCCACCTCCATTAGCTGATCTGAAACACCTTGGAGTTCTTCTTTCAGATCTGTAACTGCCTCAGCCAGTGCATTTTTATAGTCCGCTGCTATAGATGGGCTCTGAGTGTCGGTGGATTGAGTCAGGGGCGGACTGACCATTTGGAAGCTCGGGCACTGCCCGCGGGCCCGGGGTCAGTAGGGGGTCCCATGAGATGCCCCTGGTACCTTTTTCATAGGCTTTTTTGAGTTTGGGCAAGGACGCAGGGGCCTCATGATCTCCTATTGCCCGGGGGCCCCATGAGTTGTCAGTCCGCCCCTGGATTGAGTACGGAAGATCTCCGGGAGATTTCTCTCGAGCTGTAAGTGCGGAGTCTTCGTAATGGGAAGAGATCTCCCTACCTTGCCCATAGTGCTGCGGAAGACCGTGAAAAGCAACAAAAACTCTCCAGCAGACACGGAGCTCAGGAACTAAGAGGCCATCTTTCCAGCCACAAGCCACACCCCCCACCCAGTCCCGTTTTAATCTCCATGCTTTAATTTATGTTATTCTACCTTTCCTCCAACACATAACCCTCATATGTTGAAAGATGGGAACGGGATCTTTGCCTTTTTCCTAGGAGAAAAAACATGGCAGCAGATCTTGCAAACAACCACATTTTTCTTGATGAACGTTAGTGCACTGGAAATGAACATTAAACTTATGTCAAGGTAATATCTAGTCCCTACATGCAGGGCCACCGAAAAGGGGGAACCATCGGTCCTCTTGTAGGGTGCCCAGGGCCCCATCAGATATGCTGTACGGGGCCCCATGATTTCTAACAACGGCCCTGCCTACATGCATTGCTCTCTATGTTCCAGACTATTCCCCTCTATGCTTTTATGGTTATAAATGAACAGGTTCATATGTGCTCTTCTAAATTTTTGTTATATTACTAAATAAACCATTTGTTAAGGAACTGATGACTGTCCTCAATATGGAATCTGAAGCTCTTACCACTATTCAATTTATTTACTTGCTAACTGCGGCAATTTTTTTTTTAATTTTTCACATACATATTACATAGTTACATAGTTAGTCTTGTGGAAAAAAGACAAAATTCCATCAAGGTTCAACCATAAAAAAAAAAAAAAGTTATATTCCTCTACCCACAGTTGATTCAGAGGACGGCAAAAAAACCCCCAGCAAAGCAAGATCCAATTTGCTCCTCCTGGGAAAAAAATGCCTTCCTGATCGCCGCAGAGGCAATCTGATATTCCTTGGATATTAAAATCAGCAATTTTTCTGGAAAATTGTGTAAAACTTATATAAAATAACATTTTTCTGAAAGCAGAGGCCCTGGAGAATGAAATGGTACTGTTGCAATGTTTTTATGTTACACAATATTTGAGTACTATGAGTAGCTTTGAATCAAATCATATTTTCAGGAAAACAATACAAGAAAATGTATTTTAGAGCACACAAACACAATATAATCCCAATTTGGTGGTAAAATATAAAAGATGTGGTTATATCGAGTACATAGGTGCCAGACATTTAAAGACTGAAAATTGTGCATGCATGTGAAATGGTGCCAAACTGTGATACCTACATTTTTTCACAGGTGACACTTTGAAAGTCTTTACAGATCATCAGTTTAGAATTAATCATGAAGGATGATACTAGAATTATTGCTCTCATTCTGATGTTTGTGGAGATATCTCACATGTGGTACAATCGCTGGTTACCTGCTGTATGTGTGCAGAACCTGCTCAGGCATTTGCATTTAAGTGTTTGCTTGGGGGGGACAGGGGTACTTTTAGTTTATTTTAAAATATTATTTATTTATTTAATTATAATTTATTTTACCTTATACTTTTTTATTTTTTAAATTTAACTTTATTGTTATCACTTGTTATAGCTTTGCGCAGGTCACAGGAGAAACATCTATCAGAATCCCAATGTGTACCTTGACCTCCACTGTAGCTAATCAAGCACATGTCATGCATGATTAGCCGCTTCCCTGTCTGAAATCATCATTGCTTCTAGGTTCATTAGGAATCAGGGGTGTTTCTCTCTCTCTCCCCCCTCTCTTTCTCCTTCTCTCTGTTCCACCCCTCTCCCTCTCTTTCTCCTTCTCCCTCTCTCTCCTCTCCCGCCCTCTCTCTCCTCCCCCTCTCTCTTCTCCCCCCTCTCTCCTTCTCCTTCTCCCCCCCATCTCTCCCCCCTCTCTCTTCTCCCCTCTCTCTCTCTCCCTTTCCTCCCCCTCCCTCTCCCCCCCCTTTCCTCCCCCTCCCTCTCCCCCCTTTCCTCCCCCTCCCTCTCTCTCTCTCTCTCTCTCTCTCTCCCCCCCTTTCCTCCCCCTCCCTCTCTCTCTCTCCTCCCCCCTTTCATCCCCCTCCCTCTCTCTCCCCCCCCTTTCCCCCCCTCCCTCTCTCTCCCCCCCCTCTCCCTTTCCTCCCCCTCCCTCTCCTCCCCCTCTCTCCCTTTCCTCCCCCTCCCTCTCCTCCCCCTCTCTCCCTTTCCTCCCCCTCTCCCTCCTCCCCCTCTCTCCCTTTCCTCCCTCTCTCCCTCCTCCCCCTCTCTCCCTTTCCTCCCCCTCTCCCTACACACACACACACACACACACACACACACTCGCTTAAGCGCCCACCTCACTGACAACAACCTCCTCAATCCACTACAGTCTGGCTTCCACCCCTACACTCCACCGAAACTGCCCTGCTCAAAATTACTAATGACCTGCTAACCGCCAAAGCTAATGGCCACTACTCAGTCCTCTTACTCCTTGACCTCTCCGCGGCCTTCAACACAGTTGACCACCCCCTCGTCCTTAATAAACTACACTCCTTCGGCATCAGAGACTCCGCTCTCTCCTGGCTCTCCTCCTATCTATCCCAACACTCCTTCAGCGTTACATATAATGCTACCACCTCCCCCTCTCTCCCCCTCTCTGTTGGGGTCCCCCAAGGCTCTGTCCTCGGGCCCCTTCTCTTCTCCGTCTACACCTCCTCCCTCGGCAAACTGATACACTCCCACGGCTTCAACTATCACCGCTAAACCGACGACACACAAATTTACCTCTCCACCCCTCACCTCACCCCTTCAGTCTCCGCCCGTATCACCCACCTACTGAATGACATATCAGACTGGATGTCGCTCCGTTTCCTCAAATTGAACCTTTCCAAAACTGAGCTCCTGATTTTCCCCCCATCCCAAGCCCCCCACCCTCTTCATCATGACCAACAACGCTACCATCAGTCCCACCCCACAAGCCAAAGTCCTAGGTGTTACTCTAGACTCAAATCTGTCCTTTCAACCCCATGTCCAATCGTTGGCAAACTCATGCAGGCTCCACCTCCGCAACATCTCCAAAATACGTCTGTTCCTAACCCCAGACACTACTAAACTACTCGTTCACTCCCTTATTATCTCACGTCTGGACTACTGCAACTCCCTCCTCACCGGCTTACCTCATCACAGACTATCCCCGCTTCAGTCTATCCTGAACTCAGCGGCCAGACTCATCCACCTTACCAACCGCTCCGCTTCTACCACCCCCTCTGTCATTCCCTCCACTGGCTCCCGATCGCCCAACGCATTAAATTCAAACTACTAACACTGACGTACAAAGCCATTCATAACGCTGCCCCTAACTACCTCACCGACCTGATACCCAAATACCACCCAACCCGTAATCTTCGCTCCTCACAAGACCTTCTACTTTCTAGTTCCCTGGTCTCCACCTCCCACACCCGACTGCAGGACTTCTCCGGGACTTCCCCCATCCTCTGGAACTCACTACCCCAATCCATCAGACTGTCACCTACCCTCCTCACCTTTAGGCGCACCCTGAAAACCCATCTCTTCAGGGAAGCCTACTCCACCCTCACCTAACAGCCGATCTCCTCCACTCCTCCTACCTCTCCATCCCCCACAGCCACTTCCTCCTGTACCACCATCCCCTCCCTCCTAGATTGTGAGCTCCAAAGAGCAGGGCTCTCGAACCCCTCATGTATTGTGTAGTTACTGTATTGTCTCATGTTCTGTCCCCCACTATAATGTACAGCGCTGAGCGCAAACCTTCTGGAGCTATATAAATACTGTATAATAATAATAATACACACACATTATATGTGCCTGTTTCTCTGGTATTTGGCTTTTTTTAACGCTAAATTCCCCTCAACCCCCGAAATCCAACAAACATTTCAACATTTGCTGATGGCAGAAATGCCTGTGCTGGCTGCCAAAACGGACAGAAGGAGGCTAAAGGCAGGGGTGAGAGTAACAATGCAAGCAAACTCAGACAGACTCATGTTTCAGAAAAAGAAAAGGCCGGCTCAGAAAAAGGAAGTCTCAAACTCGAGTAGAGCAAGACAAGAAGAAACAAAGGCTGACCATGTACACAAATTATTTTGCAAGCACATATAATTATAGAGAGCCAATAGTCAATCAATACATTTAAAAATTACCAATGTGGGAAAGTCATTTTTTTCTTTCTTTTTTTTTTCTTTGAAAGTTTTTTCTTCACTCTTGCACCTGACTTATGAAGCGTTGAATATTTTTTGATGAATAGATTCTTTTATTTTGCGGTGAACAATGAAGGCACGCGTTAATCTATTGTGACATTGTGTCTATCACATCTATTGAAAGTCACAATTGTCTTCATTGTCCCTTTCAACACGTCTCCGCTCCTGGGTTGGCGCTGCAGAGATTGTATTTGCTGAATTATAGTCATTTTCCTCCCATCTCTAATCGCTCGTCAGAGAGCCTTTGACAGGGCGGCGGAGGGGAAAAGGCGATCAGGAGCGGCGGCGCTGACAGGACAACAACCGATATTGTGAGTCTAAGAGCAGCAATTGCAGATAATAAGTTGGGGGGGATATAGAAAGACAAGGCTCCACATCTTAGGCCTCATACACACACAAATCACTGCATTTAGATCCACATTGCGCTTGGCTTTACTAGAGCCAATGTGACCATTCAATATGGCAGCTTTTAGATCAGTATTGTACAGCAGTGCTTAGGTCCTGCTCTGGGCCAACAAACAATATTGTGTATTCAGAGGGCACCGCCAATGGACAGACACTACTAATAAATGCAGGAAAAATAAGTGAGCGCTAGGTAAAATCGACACTGACAGCAGCTGTACACCAAAAAAGGCACCATATAAGACTTTTCAAAGGACAGACATACAATACAAAAGGGTGCAGCGCTCCTGGAATCTATAATACATGAAACTAATAAATACTATGTTAAAGTGATCATGTGCAAATAAATATATATGCTACTAATTAATAGTGCTGGAAATCGTGAAATCAAATATAAAAGTTCATAGAAGAGGTGATGGTAGAATCCCAAGTGATGTAAGGATGTCCTATGATGGAGACCGTAGGTCAGGTGATATAGGATAATATGATTGCGCACTCACCAGATACGCAAATCAAATGCGCATAAACTGTAGAAATCACAGGTCATCCAATATCATCAGAAGGATCTGGTCAGATCTGGTCACTGTATACCACACTCCCTGACGGCACTGCCACACTCCCTGATGACACTGCCACACCTGAGGATCACCTTGCAATGAATGTAGCTTGCTCTGTGTAGTCAGCTCCCAAAGGAGCTCAAAAGAACAAAGGCGCCCACATAGTGTAGTATTTTTAGGATGTTTATTCCGTTCACAGGTAAGTGGTACAGATAGGAGTAAAATAAAGGATTGCTGACCATGAATGTAAGCAAGATGGCCGCCGGGGCCCCTCGTGGCACCGGCGGCGTGGCGTCACACCTGCTGTAGCTCTGCCCTACAGATGACCTGTGACCTGTGATTTCTACAGTTTATGCGCATTTGATTTGCGTATCTGGTGAGTGCGCAATCATATTATCCTATATCACCTGACCTATGGTTTCCATCATAGGACATCCTTACATCACTTGGGATCCTACCATCACCTCTTCTATGAACTTTTATATTTGATTTCATGATTTCCAGCACTATTAATTAGTAGGGTATATATTTATTTGCACATGATCACTTTGACATAGTATTTATTAGTTTCATGTATTATAGATTCCAGGAGCGCTGCACCCTTTTGTATTGTATGTCCACACACTACTAATGTTTATATGTTGGCCCGGAGTCAGAGTCATTCATGCAGCAGCCATACATACACACAATGGGCAGCCAGCAGTCATTCATGAATTATTGCAGTGCGGCAATTTGCTGCTGAGAGTTGTGAGCAGCAACATAGGACACCATGACTATCACTACAGAAGGGGTCCTTCAGGAGGCGCTGTGTGTCCAGGGGATGAAGGGGGTGTGGAGTGAGGTGTAATGGGGGTACAGAGAGGGTTGTGAGGGATGTGGGGCTGTAGAATGTGGGGTAGTGGGGAACGAAAAGTGTTGAATAGTGGGAGAAGGAGAATGAGGAGTAATGGGGGATACAGAGTTTGCAGAGTGCTTTGGTATTGGGGGGATGCAGAGTGTTGGGGTAGTGGGGAATACAGGGGGTTCAGATTGTTTTAGTAGTGGGAAATGTAGGGAGTGCAGAGTGTTTTAGTAGTGGGGGACACAGGGGGCAACACAGTGTTTTAGTAGTGGGGGATACAGGGGGTGCAGAGTGTTTTAGTAGTGGGGGATGCAGAGTGTTGGGGTAGTGGGGAATACAGGGGGTTCAGAGTATTTTAGTAGTGGGGGATGCAGAGTGTTGGGGTAGTGGGGGATACAGGGGGTGCAGAGTGTTTTAGTAGTGGGGGATGCAGAGTGTTGGGGTAGTGGGGATTACAGGGGGTTCAGAGTGTTTTAGTAGTGGGGGATGCAGAGTGTTGGGATAGTGGGGAATACAGGGGGTGCAGAGTGTTTTAGTAGTGGGGGATGCAGAGTGTTGGGGTAGTGGGGGATACAGGGGGTGCAGTGTTTTAGTAGTGGGGATGCAGAATGTTGGGGTAATAGGGGATATAGGGGGTTCAGAGCAGGGGCGGACTGACAACTCATGGGGCCCCTGGGCAATAAGGGATCATGGGGCCCCTGTGTCCTTGCTCAAAAAAGCCTATGAAAAAGGTACCAGGGGCATCTCATGGTGCCCCCTACTGACCCCAGGCCTTTGGGCAGTGTCTGAGTTTCCAAATGGTCAGTCCGCCCCTGGTTCGGAGTGTTTTAGTAGTGGGGTCTGCAGAGTGTTGGGGTAGTGAGGAATACAGGGGGTGCAGAGTGTTTTAGTAGTAAGGGATGCAGAGTGTTGGGGTAGTAGGGGATACAGGGGGTTCAGATTGTTTTAGTAGTGGGAAATGTAGGGAGTGCAGAGTGTTTTAGTAGTGGGGGACACAGGGGGCAACACAGTGTTTTAGTAGTGGGGGCTGCAGAGTGTTGAGGTAGTGGGGGATACAGGGAGTGCAGAGTGATTTAATAGTAGGGGATGCAGCTGATACAATGCAGGGCTCAGGAGTATGTAATGTACAACACAGCTTATACAATGCAGCGATTGGCAGTATGTAATGTACAACACAGGTTATACAATGCAGGGGTCAGGAGTATGTAATGTACAACACAGCTTATACAATTGTAAGGGACCGCCCGGCGGTACTACTAGCACTCCACTGAATAGGCGTCCCCAGCGCACGGAGTCTAAGTCCCAGGGTGCTTGTTCACCAGGGCCCCTGATGGTGGGGATGGACTTGGAGCTCCCTGAGACCAGGTCGTGACTACCGGGTGCGTCCGTCAGTGGTAGTAGTATGCGCAAGGGGCTCCCACGGGGAAGAGTCTGATGTGAGGAGGTCAGAAGACCCCACTGCACGGGATGGATGGATGGATGAGCAGGGTCAGACGGGCCGGGTCGGTAACAGAGAGGGCGGCAAGGTACAAGGCAGCGGGCATAGAATGGTCGGGTCACACGCCAGGTCAGCAACAGCAGGTCAAATCCAATAGGGGGCATTCAGGAGAGAGGTCAGGCAAAGCAAGGGTCAGAACAGGCGAAAACAGCAAGGTCAGGTTCAATCCGGGTCAATAACTTACAGGGTACAGGTTCACAGGATTCAGAATGCAGGAAAGACCAGAAGGCACTGAATGACAGCTCAGGGTCGTTTAAATATCCCGCCCTGCGCTGCCATTGGTGCCCAGCGGGCGGCCGCGGCTTCTACTGCGCATGCGCGAACTCGAACGCCGCGGCCGGCCCGGAACCAGTGCTCGAGTCCCTGCGCCGGGCGGCATACTGCGCCTGCGCCGGGACCAACGCGGCGGGGATCGAGGGGATCCCTGACATTGCCCCCCCCCTACGGGCAACCTCCGGATGCCCATCCGATCTCTCCACCACGGGTGATCGCGAAAGAACCTCCGGACAAGTCTGGGTGCATGGACATTATGGGCTGGTTCCCAAGAATTGTCCTCAGGACCATAGCCCTTCCATTTGATAAGGAATTGGGTCTGGCCTCCCCTCCTTCGACACTTCAGGATTGTTTCAACCTCAAATTCTTCTTCTCCTTCGACCGTTACCGCTTCCGGGGGTCTAGATTCCCGGTCAGGGAAGGCATCTGGGACCACAGGCTTCAGAAGGGACACATGAAAGACCGGGTGGATCTTGAGCGTGTCAGGGAGGGCGAGTTCATAGGCTACTTCGTTAACCATCCGTTTAATGCAGAAGGGGCCTATAAATTTGGGTCCCAATTTCTTCGATGGGCAAAGCATCTTTAGATTGGACGTCGCCAGCCAAACCTTCTCCCCAGGCCGCAATACCAGATCTCCTCTCCGTTTCCTGTTGAATGCTTTCCTGTAGTCTTCCTGGGCCCGACTGATGGCCACTTGAAGCTTCTCATTGTTCGCAGCGAAGAACGTTACCACATCTTGTGTTGCTGGTACTGGGCATTCCGACACCAAATCCGGGAGGAAGACTGGGTGAAAGCCATAGTTGGCGAAGAACGGGGACTGCCCTGTTGCTGAGTGGCGGGCGTTGTTATACGCAAATTCCGCTAAAGGAAGAAGTGGCAGCCAGTCATCTTGAGTAAATGAGGTATAGCATCTCAAATATTGCTCTAAGGTCTGATTGGTCCTTTCGGTTTGACCGTTAGTTTGAGGGTGGAACGCAGAAGAGAGAGATAATTTGATGTCCAGGGCTTTGCACAGTGCTCTCCAGAATCTGGACGTGAACTGGACCCCTCGGTCCGAGACAATGTCTTCGGGGACCCCATGCAACCTGACTACCTCACGAATGAAGACTCGCGCGGTCTCGGCTGCCGAGGGGGTCTTCTTCAACGGGATGAAGTGGGCCATCTTGGACAAGCGGTCCACGACTACCAGGATTGCCGTGTGGTCTCGGGATGGCGGAAGCTCGACTATAAAGTCTAGTGAGATCTTTTGCCAAGGCCGTTCAGGAATAGGTAAGGGTCGCAGCAGACCCCAAACCTTGTTTCTTGAGGGCTTGTTCTTCTGGCAGGTGACACAGGACCTGACATAGCCCTTACAATCTTTAGCCATGTCTGGCCACCAGAATGAGCGTCCGAGAAGTTCCAGGGTCTTTTCTGGGCCAAAGTGCCCCGCCATTGGGTGGTCGTGGCAATGCCCCAAGACCAAGGTTCGGGTTTCTTCCGGCACCACAATTCGGTCTTCCCTCCATAGGAGTCCCCCCTTGTTCCGGAGTGGCCCTCCGCCTGGGGTAGAGAAGTTTGTGGATGCCTCCATTAGCCTGGAACGAAGGTCCGACTGAAGGACCAAGAAGTTACCCGAGGATAGGATGGTGTCAGGTACTGGGGTCTCCTTGGCGTCTTCGTACATCCGTGATAACGCATCCGGCTTAGTGTTCTTTGATCCCGGCCGGTACGTAATATGGAAGTTGAATCTTGAAAAGAATAGTGCCCATCTCGCCTGTCGCGGGCGTAGACGCTTGGCAGTTCTCAGATACTCTAAGTTCTTATGGTCAGTAAATATTAAGATGGGGTGCACCGCACCTTCCAGCAGGTACCTCCATTCCTCTAACGCCGTTTTGATCGCTAGTAGCTCACGGTCACCGATATCATAGTTCCTCTCCGCTGGGGTCAGTTTCCGTGAGAAGAACGCTACCGGGTGGAGCAGTTCCTTGGTGCCTTTTCGTTGGGAGAGGATGGAGCCTACCGCATTCTCCGATGCATCTACCTCCAAGATGTAGGGCAGAGCGGCGTCTGGGTGACCCAAAATGGGTGCCGAAGTGAACAGCTTCTTTAAGGCATCGAAAGCTTCCTGCGCTTCTGGTGTCCATCTGAATCGGGTCCCCAGCTTGGTTAGCTGAGTAATGGGGGAGACCAGACCCGAGAAGTTCTTGATGAACTTCCGGTAAAAATTTGCAAAGCCGATGAATCGCTGGACGCCTTTTCTGTCTGTGGGTTCAGGCCAATCCAGTATTGCAGCGACCTTCTGGGGATCCATCGCGACCCCCGCGGTGGAGATAATCAGGCCCAAGAAGGCAATGCTGGATTGTTCAAAACAACATTTTTCTGCCTTGGCGTACAACCCATGCTGCCGCAGCCGCCCCAATACTTTTGCTACATGTATTCTGTGTTCCCCCAGAGACGGGGAAAAAATCAGAATGTCGTCTAAATAAACGATCACAAAGACATCCAGAAAATCTCTAAAAATATCATTTACAAAATGTTGAAACGTGGCCGGAGCATTACACAACCCGAACGGCATGACCAGATATTCAAAATGACCGAAGCGGGTGCGGAAGGCCGTCTTCCACTCGTCCCCCTCCCTTATGCGAATCAAGTTGTACGCCCCCCTCAGATCCAGCTTGGTAAAAACTACTGCTGACTTTAAACTTTGGAACAGTTCAGGTACTAACGGTAGTGGGTAACGGTTTTTTATCGTGACCCTGTTCAATTCCCTGTAATCGATACATGGCCTTAAGGTTTTGTCCTTCTTTTCAACAAAGAAGATTCCCGCCCCCGCCGGTGAAGTGGAGTGGCGGATGAACCCCTTCTGGAGGCTGTCCTCGATATATTCCTTTAGGGCCCCCAATTCGGGCTCTGAAAGGGGGAAGATTCGCCCAAAAGGAATTTCTGAGCCGGGTAACAGGTCAATGGGGCAGTCATAAGGGCGGTGGGGGGGTAGAGTATCAGCTCCCCGTTTGCTGAACACATCTAGAAACCCATGGTAGGCCGCAGGGATTACTTGTTTTAATTCAGCTTCCACCTCAGAGCACAGGAGGATTTGGGGGGTCCCCGGGCCCGAAGTGCGGCAGTATATCCGACAGTATGGGGAAGGGAACGTGATTACTCCGGTTTCCCAGTCAATCTGGGGGTTATGGGCCCGTAACCATGGGAGCCCCAGAATGACTGGGAAGAGGGGTGAAGCTATAGCATCCAGGCGGAGGAGTTCCTGGTGCTGGCCGGCAATGACAGTGGTGATGGAGGGGGTTTCCTGGTTCACTACCCCCGATTTTATTCGGGAACCGTCGGCCAAATAAATATTGAACCCCTTTTGTTTCAATTGAAGGGGAATACCCTGCTGGTGAGCAAAATTAATATCCACGAAGCAGCTGCATGCCCCAGAGTCAATTATGGCCGATACTTCCACGGTCCTTTCTGGAAGCTGAAAGGAAAGGGGCACCACTAAGTATTGGGATGGACCAACATTGCCAAGGGATAAGGAAGAAGAGGTGCACTTACTCAGTTTCTGCGGGCAGGAACGCGCCATATGACCAGCTTCTCCACAATAGAGGCACAGGTTCTGGGATCGTCTGCGCAGATGTTCCTCTGGGGATAGTTTAGGCCGTGCCAGGCCGAGCTGCATGGGTTCGGGGTTGTCTCCAGGTGGCCGGTTTTGGATGACTGGCCTAGGTGTTTGACTGGGACCCTGAAATGATCCCCAGGGATTTCCATGACCCTGGCCGGACCTCTCAAACCTGCGTTCCCGCAGTCTACGGTCAATTTTAATGGTCAGTGCTATTAGGTCCTCTAAAGTCTCAGGTACCTCCACCCGGGCGAGCTCGTCTTTCAGGCCGTCTGATAGGCCAACACGGAACTGATGCAGGAGTGCGAACTCGTTCCAGCGAGTATCCCCCATCCACCGCCTAAATTCAGATGCGTACTCCTCCGCCGCTCGGCGGCCTTGCCGGAGTGTGTACAGAGTAGCTTCAGCAGAAGCTGCCCGCTGCGGGTCATCATAAAGGATGGCCATAGCATCAAAAAAACTGTCAACCGAACCAAGGTGAGGGTCATTTTTTCCCCGTAATCGATGGGCCCAGTCTTGGGGTTCACCCTGCAGGAGGGATATGACGAACCCCACCTTCACGGATTCAGTCACGAAGGTTCGGGGTTGTAGCTCAAAATAGAGGAGGCAGGACTCGCGGAATGCTCTGAACCGTGTGCGGTCCCCGTGGAAACGTTCTGGTAAGGGTACTCGGGGGTCGGCCGCCGGGAGTGGTGCGAGTGCCCCAGACACCAGCACAGGGGCTGCTGGAGGTGTGGGGACCGCGGCCTGTGGGGCAGGAACGGATATAGTGCAGGCCTGGAATTGAGTTTCAATCTGCTGACATCTATCCTGCAGGGCCGATACGGCCTGTGTCAAATTGGATAGGTGCCTGCAGATCTCCTCCAGCGGCGAGGGACCTCCTCTAGACTCAGTCATGGCCTTCTGGTACTGTAAGGGACCGCCCGGCGGTACTACTAGCACTCCACTGAATAGGCGTCCCCAGCGCACGGAGTCTAAGTCCCAGGGTGCTTGTTCACCAGGGCCCCTGATGGTGGGGATGGACTTGGAGCTCCCTGAGACCAGGTCGTGACTACCGGGTGCGTCCGTCAGTGGTAGTAGTATGCGCAAGGGGCTCCCACGGGGAAGAGTCTGATGTGAGGAGGTCAGAAGACCCCACTGCACGGGATGGATGGATGGATGAGCAGGGTCAGACGGGCCGGGTCGGTAACAGAGAGGGCGGCAAGGTACAAGGCAGCGGGCATAGAATGGTCGGGTCACACGCCAGGTCAGCAACAGCAGGTCAAATCCAATAGGGGGCATTCAGGAGAGAGGTCAGGCAAAGCAAGGGTCAGAACAGGCGAAAACAGCAAGGTCAGGTTCAATCCGGGTCAATAACTTACAGGGTACAGGTTCACAGGATTCAGAATGCAGGAAAGACCAGAAGGCACTGAATGACAGCTCAGGGTCGTTTAAATATCCCGCCCTGCGCTGCCATTGGTGCCCAGCGGGCGGCCGCGGCTTCTACTGCGCATGCGCGAACTCGAACGCCGCGGCCGGCCCGGAACCAGTGCTCGAGTCCCTGCGCCGGGCGGCATACTGCGCCTGCGCCGGGACCAACGCGGCGGGGATCGAGGGGATCCCTGACAACAATGCAGGGATTGGCAGTATGTAATGTACAACGCAGCTTATACAAAGCAGGGGTCAGGAGTATGTAATGTACAACACAGCTTATACAATGAAGGGGTCAGGAGTATGTAATGTACAAAACAGCTTATGCAATGCAGGGGTCAGGAGTATGCAATGTACAACACAGCTTATACAATGCAGGGGTCAGCAGTATTTTTTTTTTTTTTTTGTAATAACAATTTTTATTGATTTTCAAAAATATACAAACAGTATGTTTAAGAAAAAAAAAAAAGGATAAGAAAAGAAAACAAGCAAAACAGAAAGTTACATCGATGGCAAAACTGCGTAAGGACAGGACCAACAAAAACATAAAATAACAGTGTGAAGGTTATCAGGACCTTACATTTTGGGCCGGCATAGAGGAAATGAAGGTATCCCATGGGAGCCAAATCATCTCAAACACAGCAAACGAACAATTATGTAGTGCAGTCAAGTATTCCATCTGTCTAACATCAGCAATAAGTTTGTACAGAATCGCCATTGAAGGAGGGGTAGAAGACAACCAACACATAGGAATGCTTCTCCTAGCCGCGGTCAGAACATGTACAGCAAGTTTTCCGGATGGTTTAGGTAAACCCGGAAATGGTAGACCTAGCAAAAAATGTAGTGGATCAAGTGGGAGAGAGGTACGCATTAGTGATTGTAACAGGGAGAGAACATCTTTCCAGAAAGGAGTAATGGAGCTGCATGTCCAAAAGATATGATAGAGAGAACCCTGGTCTCCACCACAGCGCCAGCAGGCAGGAGAAGAATTCGGATTATAAGCATGAAGAACTTCAGGTGTTTTGTACCATAACATCATGAGCTTGTAAATATTTTCCTTAAAAACCACACAAACAGAAGATCTAGATGCATTTTCCCAAATTTTCTTCCACGTTAATAGATCAATATCACATTGTACGAATTGAGACCACCTACGCATGTAAAGGTGAGTGGCATTGGACAAGGAGGGGGCATCTAGAAGTAGTTTATATGTGTTAGAAATAATACCCCTTTGGTGGGGGCCCTGCATACATAAACGTTCAAAGGAAGTAGGCTTCCCCAGGGTTAATGAGGGTGATAAGGTAGAAAAGAAGTGGCGTATTTGAAGGTAAATATATAGGTGTTGAGAAGGTAGAAGAGATTTTTTCTGGAGATCTGGGAATGAGTGTAACTTACGAGTCACCGGGTGTACCAAGTGACGCAATTGAAAAAGGTTAGCTGCTACCCAAAGAGACATCCGGGACATGGCCATATTATCTGGAAGATTAGGGTTATGGAGAATATTTGTCAGTGGGGAGCAATCAGAGGCCAGTGTAAATTTAGCCTTACATTTCCGCCAAACAGCCAGAGAAAAGTGCATGGGACCAAGGAATAGGTGGCGAAAAGAAGAGACATCCACTGTTGAGGTCGACCAAAGGAGGGAGCATGGATGAGCCGGAGACAATTGTAAAGATTCAATCTCAGCCCACGTGTTGGGAGGATAGTGAGTAGACCATGACATGAGAAAACGAAGATGAGTTGCATAGTAGTATGTTATTATATCCGGTGCCCCCAAGCCCCCCCTAGAATGCGGAGAAAGCAAAACAGAACGTGCAATCCTGTGCCGCTTGTTGTGCCAAATAAAATGCAGGAAAGATTTCTGGAGGGAGTGAATTTTGGACATAGGAACGGGAACGGGGAGAGTCGCAAACAGGTATAACAGTTTGGGTAACACGGTCATTTTTAGTACATTAATGCGTCCGAGAAAAGAAATGGGCAGGGCATCCCAGTGTTTCAGAGAACGAGAAATTGCTATAAATAATGGGGGGAAATTGGCCTCGTATATGGATTGGTAAGAGGAAGTCAGATTAGTACCTAAATATTTTAAAGAGTGGGTGCACCACCGGTAGGGAAAGGCTTCCTGAAGCGAGGATAAAACGCCAGAAGGGACATGTATCGGGAGTGCCTCAGTTTTAGACGTGTTAACTTTGTAGCCAGATATGGCCCCAAATTGTTTCAAGGTCTTATGCAAAATCGGTAGGGAGGTATGGGGACTCGCAAGCGTGAGGAGGATGTCATCAGCAAACAGCGATAATTTGTATTCATGGTTATGGGATCGTATCCCGCGAATATCCGGATTCGACCTTATGGCGATGGCTAATGGTTCCAGACAAAGAATGAACAGTAAAGGAGAGAGTGGGCAACCCTGACGTGTACCATTTGACATCTGAAAGGAGAGTGAAAAAAAAGAGGCTAATCTGACCTGCGAAAAGGGGGAAGAATAAAGGGCCTTCAAGGCTGCTACAAATGGACCCCTGAAACCATATCTTTCCAAGACCATGAACATGTAAGGCCAACTTAAACGGTCAAAAGCTTTTTGAGCATCTAAACTTAATAATATAGCGGGAGTGGAGGATCGGTTAATCAAGTCAACCAGATCAATGGATCGCCTGGTGTTATCTGCAGCGTGTCTGGCAGGTACAAAGCCCACTTGGTCCCTATGTATGAGTTTGGAAATAATTCCAGACAGTCGGTTGACCAAGATTTTAGTGAAAATCTTGTAATCGGAGTTAAGTAGGGCAATGGGGCGGTAGTTGTCTACTATAGAGTGATCTTTATCGGGTTTGGGGATAACCGAGATATATGCTCGGGAGAATTCAGTCTGGGGTGTGACCCCCTTGAAAAGATCTCGATAAAAGGAGAGGAGATGAGGAGCCAGGATACCAATAAAAGATTTATAGTAGGAGTAGGGCAATCCGTCCGGTCCTAGGGCTTTACGAGAGGGAAGATGTTTAATTGTGTCAAACAATTCCTCTGGCGTAATATCAGCGTTAAGGGTGGCAATGTCTGAGGGTGAAAGACTCGGAAGTGACAGGGGGTCAAAAAAATTATCAAAAGATAACTGTGTGAGGGGCGGGTGAAGGTCTGGGGTCAAACAGTTATAAAGATTCTTATAGTATGAGCCAAAAAGGGATGCCATGACCTGAGGATCATAGGTAGGGCTTCCATTCGGTTGGATTAAAAGATTAGGCATCGTGGAAGGAGACTGAGCTTTGAGTCGATTGACTAACATACGATGAGGTTTGTTGGAAAATTTGTAAAATTTTTGCTTAACCCATAAGAGGGATTGCGCAGACTTACTAGAGTCAAGAGTTTTAATGCGGTCACGTAGAGATGTTACCTTCCGGAGCCCAGAAATGGACGGCTTGGCCAACAACTGTCGTTCTGCCAAAGATAGTTGATGGATGAGAGAAGCCCTAGCACTCGCTGAAGATTTTTTTAAACGAGAACCCATAGAAATACAGAGTCCTCGAAATACCGCCTTATGAGCCTCCCATAGGGTTGAGGAAGAAGCTACGGAGCCAACATTGTGGGTGAAATAGGTATCAAGTCCCCGTGACAGTTCATCCCTAAGATGTTCTGTAGAAAGAAAGGTCTCATTAAGGCGCCAATGACATGGTTTGGGTATAATAGGAGGGAAAAAAAGGTTTAAAGTCAGAGAGGCATGGTCAGACCAGGTAATGGGGTTGATTTCAGAGGTGACCAGGAGTGGAAGAAGTGGGGCAGAGATAAAAAAATAATCTAGGCGGGAAAAACTACGGTGAGGGGTGGAGTAGAAAGTAAATTGTTTATGGAGGGGGTGTTTAATCCGCCAGGCATCAAAGAGACGATGCTCCCTTATCAGTCTACGGAAAGATTTTGAAGAGGAGCATTGCCGCTTCGAGGGTGTGGACTCGAAAAGAACTTTCCTGTCTTTATGGGGGGAAAAAACCAAGTTGAAATCGCCCCCAACAATCACATGCAAAATGGGAAAGGAATGTAAGTTGGCGAGTGTTTGTGAAAGAAATTGCAATTGACCCGAATTTGGGGCGTATAGATTCAACAAAACAAGGGGAGTGTCACCAAGCATACATTCCAAAATAATAAAGCGACCCTGTTGGTCAACCCTGGAGGAAACAACCCGAAGGGAGCAGTGAGACCTAATCAAAATTGCCACCCCAGCCTTTCCGGAAGGATCAAAGGCCGAATAGGCTTGAGAAAAAAATCTCGAGGCAAAACGGAAGGAGCCAGTTGATTTGAAATGGGTCTCCTGGACAAAAATAATGTCTGCTCCTGAGGATCGAAATTCCCGCAAAGCCATCCAACGTTTTTGAATGGAATTGAGACCCTTGACATTATATGACAAAAACCTCAAAGCCATTATAAAATAATAATAAATTAAGCACATGTATTAGCATGAGAAATTAATAATATACCATCGATGTAAAAAAATGGAGAACAAAAAACATTAAACTAACACAAGAAAGAACAAACACAGTAGTTGACATAAGTATCCGCAAGGATATAAACTTGGGAGCAACAATTTGGCCCAAGTCGTCTAGGCCTATGGCTAGACAAAATCGGGAGCAACACGACAACCAAGACATCAGGGAGATCGCCAAACCCGGCCAGAAAAAACAAAAGTGAAAAAAACAAAAAAAAAACAAAACACCCAACAATGGTTCGGCCGGCCAGAAATGAAAAACCTGTGGAAAAAAACATGTATAAACCAGGAGGGAAGGATCGGCATCAAAGTCACTTCGGAGAAGCACCCCAGGGAGTCATCAGACAGGCGGATCAGTTGTCCGAGGATGTCGTGGACGTTGTGGGGTACGTGAGAGCCTCTTCCGGCCTCTGTGGACTGGAGTCCAGATCTTGTTGGGGGTGGCAGATGGACGGCCTGGAGTGGGTGGCAGAGGGGTCATGTCATCTGACAAAGGTGGAAGTCCCAGGCGCTTAAAAAAAGAATCCGCCTCATGAAGATCACGGAGCACAACTTGAGTATTGTCCCTAGTTACGATCAGCCTGAAGGGGAACCCCCACCGATAAAGGACACGGTGTTGCTGGAGGTGTGAGGTGATCGGCTTCAGAGCTCGCCGCTTGGCCAGGGTAATCGGGGACAGATCGCAGAAGAGTTGGAGTCTGTCACCTTTAAATTCCAGAGATGGCTTGTGGCGAACTGCTGATAATAAGGCTTCCTTGCTTTGAAAAAAATGGAAGCGAACAATGACGTCGCGAGGTCTGGTGCCTTCAACAGGTTTTGGGCCCAAGGAGCGATGAGCCCTGTCCATACGCCAATCAGCTTCTGGAACCAAGGGAGCAGTTGCGGTGAAAAAGGATAATAGGTGACGGTGTAGTTGTGCATCATCAATAGATTCGGACATACCGCGTATACGGATATTTTGGCGCCGTTCCCTGTTTTCCAAATCCTCTTGTTGGAGCTGCATTTGGGACATGGAATGTTTCAAATACGCGTTGTCCTCCTCCAGAACATGAACGTATTGCACCAAATCATCAAACTCAGTTTCCAATTTATCCGTGCGGTCACCAATCTGCGCTATTTCCCCTCTGAGATCCAACGCCAGTTTTCCAATTTCAGTGGAAATGGATGCGGTGATATTGCGTAAGAATATTTGCAATTTATCATCTAGCGCTGAAATTGTGAGAGAAGATGATGTGACAGCCTGCTGGGAAATCTGGGTGGAGGGGTGTTGATTGCCTGAGGCAGGATGAACTATTGCCCCCCCAGTTATATTCTGGGGATCAGGATCCTCCATCTGGGGCTGGAGCAGGGCAGAGGCAGTCAGAGGAGCTGTAATGCTTGAGGGTGCAGTACCCTCCGTGACCACCGGGAGTCCGGGATCGCTCCCTGGGTTCCTGGACATGCCAGAGGCCGGGGATTGCGGCCTGGATAAGAACCGCCGAAGCGGTGACGGCCGCGGATCCTGTGGCTGCGGGGAGGGGGGCTTCCAGCGCCCTATCTTCCCCATAAAGTGCTCGTTCTGGTGCCGTGCCAGGTGCAGAGGGTGTATGACTCACCCGGAGCTGAAGGAAGGCAGTGGCGCGTGGTGGGTGAGTCTGTGCTGGCCGGGGATGAGCGGAGCTCAGGGATTACACAGCCGCCATCGTCCCTGGTCGCGCATGCGCCCTCAGCAGTATTTATTGTACAACACAGGTTATACAATGCAGGGGTCAGGAGTATGCAATGTACAACACAGCTTATACAATGCAGCGGTCAGCAGTATTTAATGTACAACACAGCTTATACAAAGCAGGGGTTAGGAGTATGTAATGTACAACACAACTTATACAATGCAGGGGTCAGGAGTGTGTAATGTACAACACAGCTTATACAATGAAGGAACCAGGAGTATGTAATGTACAACACAACTTATACAAAGCAGGGGTCAGGAGTATGTAATGTACAACACAGCTTATACAATGAAGGAACCAGGAGTATGTAATGTACAACACAGGTTATAGAAAGCAGGGGTTAGGAATATGTAATGTACAACACAACTTATACAAAGCAGGGGTCAGGAGTATGTAATGTACAACAGAGCTAATACAATGAACGGGGCAGGAGTATGTAATGTACAACACAGGTTATACAAATCATGGGTTAAGAGTACATAATGTACAACACAGCTTATACAATGCAGGAGTTGGCAGTATTTAATGTACAACACAGGTTATACAAAGCAGGGGTTAGGAGTATGTAATGTACAAAACAGTTTATACAATGCAGGGGTCAGGAGTGTCTAATGTACAGCACAGTCTATACAATGTAGGGGCTAGGAGTATGTAATCTACAACACAGCTTATACAATGCAGAGGTCAGATGTATGTAATACACACTATAACCTATACAATGCAGAGGTCAGGGATATTAATGTACAACACAGTCTATACAATGCAGGAGTCATAAGTATGTAATGTACAACACAGTCTATACAATGCAGAGGTCAGGAGTATATAATATACAACACAGTCTGTACAATGCAGAGGTCAGGAGTATATAATATACAACACAGTCTATACAATGCAGAGGTCAGGAGTATATAATATACAACACAGTCTATACAATGCAGAGGTCAGGAGTATATAATATACAACACAGTCTATACAATGCAGAGGTCAGGAGTATTTATTGTACAATATTGTTCCCAGTAATTCACATCACTGCCTAGTTCTGTAGTATAAAAAGGACCCCATTGGAAGTAGTAGTCCTCCCCCCCCTCCCCCCAGGCCTACAGTATAGAATGTATACAGGTCATGCTTTGAGAAAGCAAGTAAAACTATGGAGAGAATAGCTGTGAAAGGCTGAATACTAATAAAATGATACACATTAAATGAAATGCTCAGTGAAAATGAGCACTGCGTCCCCTTTCTATAAATAATTGTTTCCAAACAGACATATTGAGAGCAAAATCTTCTCCATGTACAGCCCCGTATTTCCATATCCACCAGCAGCAGCTGGACCATTGGTTTAGCAAACACACAACGAGCATCTTCGGCACGCAGGAAACCGCCGCAGGGATCCGAGGAGAGAAAAGTTTTCCTCCATTTCACTGAATTAATTGCGGCGGATGGACTGTGAATGGCTGCTCTGCACAGACAGGGTGAGCGAGGTCTCTCTATAGATTTGTTTACACATATATTTATTCATGGCCTGATTATCACTGCTGCGACTGCATGGAGGGTGAATCATTCTGCATCAGGAAGATCAGCTGCCAGCCGTCCTTCTTATCCTTCATGGCTGCTCTGCTTTGTGTGCCGGAGAGGATCCGACCGCCTGCGCTCACATATGGAAGCACAGGAATCTCTTATGTCATGTCTGTCGATGTTTTGAAACTTTTTTTGTTGTTGTTGTTGAGCTTTAGCCAAATTTTTTTTAAGTGTTTTTTTGAGTAGTTCGATTTTTTACATTTATTTTTGAAGTGGTGTACCAGTACCCAAAACCTTGTTTGGGATCAGACCAGGGGCGGACTGACCATTGGGGAACTCGGGCACTACCCGAGGGCCCAGGGTCAGTAGGGGGCCCCATGAGATGCCCCTGGTACCTTTCATATGCTTTTTTGGGTGTGGTTTGAGTGTGCGCAAGGACACAGGGGCCCCATGATCCCCTATTGCCCGGGGGGCCCCATGCAATGTCAGTCCGCCCCTGGATCAGACATGAGCATGCCGGAAATTTTCATTTAGTTTCAGATGCATTTGTTAATTGAAGAATTTTATTTCATCGTATTCGTTATGTTGAACAGATTTGTTTTTGGAATTTGGCATCTTTTGGCATTAGTGATGGGCCAAACACTTTGTTTGGTTCACGGTCGAATATTTGAACCTAACGAGAGTTTGACTGTGGACAGAGGGGACAATTCACTAATACTCAGGTGCAGGGGCGGACTGACAACTCATGGGGCCCCTGGACAATAGGGGATCATGGGGCCCCCTGTGTCCTAGCCCAAACTCAAAAAAGCCTATGAAAAAGGTACCAGGGGCATCTCATGGGGCCCCCTACTGACCCCGGTACCTCGGGCAGTGCCTGAGTTTCCAAATGGTCAGTCCACCCCTGCTCAGATGCAATAAGATACTGCACAGCTACTAAAACAACACAATTAAGAAAAAAAAATGGTGTGGGGGTCCCCTTCAAAATCAGTACCAGACCCTTAATCCGAGCATGCAGCTCGGCGGGTCAGGAAAGGGGGGGCAGGAGCGCCTTGAACCATACCAGGCCACATGCCCTCAACATGGGGGTGCTTTGTGGAAGCATCTTGTCTTCATTTGGATGGGGACAAGGCCCTCTTGTCCACAGTTGTGGGGGTCTGTGGGCGGGAGGCCTATCAGAATCTGGAAGCACCCTTTTACAAGGGGGCCCCCAGATCCTGCCCCCTCTCCATGTGAATGAATATGGGGTAGCCATTCACAAAAAAAAGTGTGGTGTAAAAAAAATGACAGCAGACTTTGACAAGTCCTTATTAAAAATTATTAAGTTATTAAAAATAAAAACTCCCCCGAAGTAGTCAATCACAATTCCCGCCGCTACCGCCGACCTGAGACAAAAAAAACATGCCCCACTCTTGATCTCTGTGCCAGGATGACAGTTCTTAAATACTATGATGACGTCACAAGGGGGGGCCCACTTGTAACGTCATCATGCGCAGTGATTGGCCAAAGCATCGCACCTGACCTGTGGTCAGGTCCATTGCTTTGGCCAGTTGCAATGCACTGTGAGAGTGAAGTGCATTGTGGGGCGCGGCGGGCGAATAGCACTTACCATTTGTGTGTTCGCGGAACGCACGAACGACAAATGTTCGAGTCAAACTTATATTCGACTCAAACATCATGCCCAACACTATTGGGAATACATTTTGTATATTTGTTGGTCCGTGTGGGTTCAAAAAACCATATCAAAACTATTCAAAAAGATTCAATATTTTCTTCCTTCGCATCCTTAACAACCATAGTTACATAGTTAGTCTGGCTGAAAAAAAGACAAAATTCCATCCAGTTCAACCAAAAAAAAAAAAAAGTTATAACCCTACACCACAGTTGATCCAGAGGAAGGCAAAACAAAACAGCAAAGCATGATTCAATCTGCTCCTGCATGGGGAAAAATTCCTTCCTGATCCCCCGAGAGGCAATTGGATATTCCCTGCATCATCGTTACCTGTAAATGTTATATCCAGTTCAGGGATGGACTGACCATTTGGAAACTCGGGCACTGCCCGAGGGCCCGGGGTCAGTAGGGGGCCCCATGAAATGTCCCTGGTACCTTTTTCATAGGCTTTTTTGAGTTTGGACAAGAACACAGGGGCCCCATGACCCCCTATTGCTCGGGGGCCCCATGAGTTGTCAGTCCTCCCCTGATCCAGTTATATTCTGTGTATAACCATGACCATGCAAGATTCCCCACTGACAGAAGAATGTAAATAAAGGAGCATAAAATAAAAGGGTGACCCCCCCCTCTCACAATCCATACCCAGATTTTCGGGTCTGCTATGGATTTTGAGGGGAACCCCTAAAAATCCACACCAGACCCGTAGGATCCAGAACATTAATTGTGAGGAGATGAGAATTTTTCCTTTCAATAATACGAGCCATGAGCTCCATGTAGGTACAAAACAGGGGCGGACTGACCATTCGAGCACTCGGGCACTGCCCGAGAGCCCGGGGTCAGTAGGGGGCCCCATGAAATGCCCCTGGTACATTTTTTACAGGCTTTTTTGAGTTTGGACAAGGACACAGGGGCCCCATGATCCCCTATTGCCCCATGATTTGTCAGTCTACCCCTGGTACAAAATGACATGTTTGTGCCCTTATAAAAATCTATAAGGACTTACTAATAGACATGTGCAGTTTGTTTCATTCTGAATCGAAATTCAGACAAAATGTTTGTTATTCAAGAGATTTAGATGTATCCAAATTTCCTAATTACAATAGTAAAGGGACACAAAATAACAAAATTAAAATTTTGTCCAAAATTCAAATTGAATTCAAATCAAGTAAAAAAATGAAGTCAAATTCAAAATGGAATTTGAAAACAAATATTACTGACTATTGCTGATTTCCTTCAAATATTAGTGTTAGAATATAGCCATCTTCTGAAATTTGAATTTAAAAAGAAAAAAAAAATAGAATAAAACAGAATAGAAAAGAATCAAAACAAGAAAAGTAATAGAATAAAACAGAATAGAAAAGAATCAAAACAAGAAAAGTAATAAAATAAAACAGAATAGAAAAGAATAAAAAAACAAGAAAAGAGATAGAATAAAACAGAATAGAAAATGATAAAAAAAAGAAATAGAATAAAACAGAATAGAAAAGGATAAAAAAAAGAAATAGAATAAAACAGAATAGAAAAGGATAAAAAAAAAAGAAATAGAATAAAACAGAATAGAAAATAAAGAAATATAATAGATTAGAATAGAATAGAAAGAATACAGCCATGTTCAGAAATTTTAATTCAGAAAAGAATAAAATAGAATAAAACTGAACAGAATATACGAGAATAGAATATCATAGAATAGGAAATAAAGGAATAGAATTTAAAAGAATAGAAAAGGAGAAAATAATAGAATAAAATAGAATAGAATAGAATACGAAGAATACAACTGTCTTCCAAAATTAGAATTTCAAATAGAATAGAACCAGCTATTCTTCACAATGATTCTCGATCGATTCAATATTTTGGATTCAAATTACATTTGAAAACTTCAAATCCATTGGAAAAATGTGAATACGGTTGAAAAAGAATAAACAAAAACAAAACTAAGCAAATTTAGTTACAAATGAAATGAAATGACTAACTTTTACTAAATTACTAACTTTTTAAATGAAATTACTAAATTTTAAAAAAATTGATCTGAAGCTAAAACACATTTTTTGTTCTGCACGTCTACTTACTAAACTCTTCTATGGACCCCGCCCAGGGCAGACATGTTGTGTGTGGAGTCAACATCGGGATGATGCGCTGGTGTTGGATATCCTACCATCAACCCAGCCATCAGAACTGCCTAGGCCATGTAGCCTACAGCCACTTCAGACGAGTAGGGATGGGCTGTATGTTCGAGTCGAACGTTAGTTCACATCGGCCGTTCATGTGTCCGCCTAACACACCAGGGCGTTCGGTAGGCTGTTCGCCCGGCGCGCCCCGCAGTGCACTGCGCCCTGACATTGCATTGTGATTGGCCAAAGCAATGCACCTGAGCACAGATCAGGTGCAATATTTTGGCTAATCACAGCCAGGTGCGGACTGACCATTTGGAAACTCAGGCACTGCCCGAGGGCCCGGGGTCAGTAGGGGGCCCCGTGAGATGCCCCTGGTACCTTTTTCATAGGCTTTTTTGAGTTTGGGCAAGGACACAGGGACCCCTCGATCCCCTATTGCCCAGGGGCCCCATGAGTTGTCAGTCCGCCCCTGCATTGGACCCATTGTCAGACCCTATGCTGGTGCGGTGGGTCCTGGGTTCCTCCTGGTGCAGTGGGTCCTGGGTTCCTCCTGGTGCGGTGGGTCCTGGGTTCCTCCTGGTGCGGTGGGTCCTGGGTTCCTCCTGGTGCAGTGTGTCCTGGGTTCCTCCTGGTGCGGTGGGTCCTGGGTTCCTCCTGGTGCAGTGGGTCCTGGGTTCCTCCTGGTGCGGTGGGTCCTGGGTTCCTCCTGGTGCGGTGGGTCCTGGGTTCCTCCTGGTGCGGTGGGTCCTGGGTTCCTCCTGGTGCAGTGTGTCCTGGGTTCCTCCTGGTGCGGTGGGTCCTGGGTTCCTCCTGGTGCGGTGGGTCCTGGGTTCCTCCTGGTGCGGTGGGTCCTGGGTTCCTCCTGGTGCAGTGGGTCCTGGGTTCCTCCTGGTGCGGTGGGTCCTGGGTTCCTGCTGGTGCACGACAATGACCGGACTCATGTGGAGAAAGTATACAGGCAGTTCCTGGAGGATGAAGGAATTGATACCATTGAATGGCCCCCACGCTCACCTGACCTAAATCCAATAGAACACCTCTGGGATGTCATGTTTCGGTCCATCCGACGCCGCCAGGTTGCACTTCAGATTGTCCAGGAGCTCAGTCCGCCCCTGATCACAGTGCATGATGACGTCACAAGGGGGTGGTGTTGACTCTGCCCCCTTGTGACATCATCATAGTATTTAAGAACTGTCATCGCGGCGCAGCTGTCATATGGTGGGAGCCAACGTCAAGAGTGGAGCGTTTTTTTTTTATATTGGGTTGGCAGTGGCGGCGGGCATCATGATTGACATTGGGTCTACTACGGAGGACATTTTTTAAATATTTGTTTTTAATAAAGGACTTGTGAAAGACTGTCTACTGTCATTTTTACACTGAACTTTGTACCCCATACTCATTCACATGGGGGTGGGTGGGATCTGGGGGCCCGCTTGTTAAAGGGGGCTTCCAAATTCCGATAAGCCCCCTGCCCGAAGACCCCAACATCCACTGGCCATGGTTGTGGGGAAGAGGCCCTTGTTCCCATCAACATGGGGACAGGGTGCTTTGGGGGGGGCACTGCCCCAAATCACCCCTCCCATGTTCAGGGCATGTGGCCGGGTATGATCCAGGAGGAGGCACTCACTTCCCCCCCCCCCTTTCCTAACCTGACCCTTTCCTGGCTGCATGCTTGGATAAGGGTCTGATATGGATTTTGGGGGTTCCCCTCATAGTCCATACCAGATCCGAAGGGCTTGGTATGGATTGATATTGCTAGGCAATGCCGGCAGTTCTTTTTACATTCAGCCATCAGCGGGGAACCCCTCTGACAGCTGAAACAATAAGGAAGGTGTTTAGTAGCTGTGCGGTTTCTTACTGCATACTCAGATGTGGTAGGATACCGCTCAGTGAATGGTCCCCTCGGTTCAAAGTTTGCGGTCAAACTTTTGTTATATTCAAATGTTCGACCGCAAACTGAACAGGGGGGAGTTCAGCCCATCACTACAGATAAGATGCCGCCTCCAAAAGGTGATTGGTCAAAGGAGAAAAAGTCCAACCTGCATCCCTACCACAAGAGGCATGGAAATGAACCATGAATTGGTCGGGAATATTGCACCAGATATAATGCTCATAAAAAACGTTGAATCACAACCATAGATAAAAAAAAAATTCCACTCATCTGCTGTGACAGTGAATCAGTGTGTATTACGAGCGTCGTGACGTCATCTAGCCATGGGGAGGGGCTAGGTTTTTTTTATCTATGCTTGTGATTTCAATGTTTTTTATGCACATTATATCTGGTGCGATTTAGCACCTAAAGAATGTGTGTGGCCACTGTTTTAAGTTTTAATAAAAGAGAGTTATTTGCCCCCTTCCTGCCCAGGCTAATTTTCAGGTTTCAGCGCTCTCACACTTTGAATGACAATTGCGCGGTCATACAACATTGTACCCAAACTAAAATTTTATCATTTTCTTCACACAACTAGAGCTTTCTTTTGGTGGTATTTAAGCAACACTGGGGTTTTTATTTTCTGCTAAATTAACAAAAAGAGAAAAACTATTTTGAAAAACAAAATTCTTTGTTTCTGTTAGAAAAGTTTGCAAATAAATAATTGTTCTTCATAAATTTAGGCCGAGATGTATTCTGCTACATGTCTTTGGTGAAAATAACCCAAATTAGGATGTATTATTTAGTTTGTAGGAAAGTTATAGAGTTCACAAACTATGGGATAGATCTGAATATTGATCAATCCTGAAGTACTGACAGCCAATCTAATTTCTTGAGGTCCAAGAATGTCAGAATAGTACAGATATCCCCCAAATGTCAGAACAGTACAGATATCCCCCAAATGTCAGAACAGTACAGATATCCCCCAAATGTCAGGACAGTACAGATATCTCCCAAATGTCAGGACAGTACAGATATCTCCCAAATGTCAGGACAGTACAGATATCCCCCAAATGTCAGAACAGTACAGATATCCCCCAAATGTCAGGACAGTACAGATATCCCCCAAATGTCAGAACAGTACAGATATCCCCCAAATGTCAGGACAGTACAGATATCCCCCAAATGTCAGGACAGTACAGATATCCCCCAAATGTCAGGACAGTACAGATATCCCCCAAATGTCAGAACAGTACAGATATCCCCCAAATGTCAGGCCAGTACAGATATCTCCCAAATGTCAGGACAGTACAGATATCCCCCAAATGTCAGGACAGTACAGATATCCCCCAAATGTCAGAACAGTACAGATATCCCCCAAATGTCAGGACAGTACAGATATCTCCCAAATGTCAGGACAGTACAGATATCCCCCAAATGTCAGGACAGTACAGATATCCCCCAAATGCCAGGACAGGACAGATATCCCCCAAATGTCAGGACAGTACAGATATCCCCCAAATGTCAGAACAGTACAGATATCCCCCAAATGTCAGGACAGGACAGATATCCCCCAAATGTCAGAACAGGACAGATCTCCCCCAAATGTCAGAACAGTACAGATATCCCCCAAATGTCAGGACAGTACAGATATCCCCCAAATGTCAGAACAGTACAGATATCCCCCAAATGTCAGGACAGTACAGATATCTCCCAAATGTCAGGACAGTACAGATATCTCCCAAATGTCAGGACAGTACAGATATCCCCCAAATTACCCCTTTTTGCAAAGTAGACATTCCAAAGTATTTCATAAGAACATTTTTCACTATTTTTTTTTTACATACTGTCACCAGTGCAGTACAGCGTCATCATATAACTGGCATGGCGGTGATCAGAGACACTGACTGGTGACAGTACAAAAAAAGAAAAATATAATTTTTAAAAAATGTTTTTAATTTTTTTTTTAGTTTTAATTTATTACATTTTTTTCTTTTTTTTAAGATTTGTTTTTCATATTTCACTATGACCAAAGTAGTATAATGTTACCATAGTAACATTGTACTACTTTTGGGAAGTGATCAGATTTTTTTTTTTTTTACACAATTTGCTTATAACAAAGAATTACTTTTCTATAAGCAAGCATTTACCTGAATGACATCGATTCATTCAGGGTTTTTTTTGTGCTTAGTTGTGATTTGGCCACAGCTAAGCACATGACACAGCTGGGCTGTGACTGGCCCAGCTTGTGCATGTGATCGCTGTGACCATTCACAGCTAGACACACTTGTATACAATGGATGGCATGAAAGGAAGCCATCCATTGTATACAACTGTCATGCGACCTGCTGTGATTGGTCACAGTAGGTCACATGCTACTGGAAACGGGGCCGGCACACAGATCTGTCATCTGCCGTGTCCGAGATACACAGCCGGTGACAGATTGTGGCGCAGAGCGGCCCTGCGGGCGGGCGCACTGCGCATGACTGAAAGGACACCATATGGTGTCCACCCGGAAGGACGAGCTGCTCACCCGGCTGCCTTTGTGCTATTGGCCGGGATATACATACCAGTACATGGCCGCTTCTTGGGACACATGCGTTTTTTTAAACTGACAAGATGTGAGGTCAACAACTCCAGGTGAGGGCACATCTGGTGGTTGTTTGGTGGAGGATTTTATTATTATTATTCAATATTTATAAGCGCCAATAGTTCGCTCAGCGCTGTACATTACAAAGGGGGACAGAACATGTGACAGAACAATACCAATACAATGGAAAACATGAGGGGATTGAGGGTCCTGCTCTTTCGAGCTTACAATCTAGGAGGGAGGGGATGGTGGCACAGGAGGAGATAGCTGTGGGGGATGGAGTGGTAGGAAGAGTGGAGGAGGTTGGCAAGTTAGCAGGGGGTGGGGTAGGCTTCCCTCAAGAGGTAGGTTTTCAGGGTGCACCTAAAGGAGAGGAGAGGACAGTAGGTGATAATCTGATGGGTTGGGGCAGGGAGTTCCAGAGGATGGGTGACACCCTGGAGAAGTCCTGGAGGCGGGCAGGGGAGGAGGAGACCAGGGAACTAGAGAGAAGGAGGTCTTGTGAGGAGCGGAGTGTGCGTGTTGGGTGGTACTTGGATATTAGGTCAGTGATGTAGTTCGGGGCAGTATGGTGGACAGCTTTGTACGTCAGTGTTAGGATTTTGAATTTGATCCGTTGCGCAATCGGAAGCCAGTGGAGGGATTGGCAGAGGGGGGTGGCGGAGACGGAGCGGTTGGAAAGGTGAATGAGTCTGGCAGCCGTATTCAGGATGGACTGAAGCGGGGATACCCAGCGGCGAGGCAGGCCAGTGAGGAGGGAGTTGCAGTAGTCGAGTCGTGATATGATGAGGGAGGGGATGAGCTGTTTAGTGGTTTCTGGAGTTAGGAACGTGCAGATTTTGGCGATGTTGCAGAGGTGGAGTCTGCACAAGTTTGTTAAAGATTGGACTTGGGGCTGGAAGGATAGGTTGGCGTCCAGAATGACACCAAGTAATCTGGCCTGCGGGCGGGTTTGATGGTGGCGTTGTTGGACATGATGGGGAAGTCAATGGGGGGTGATGTCTGGGCTGGGGGGAAGACAAGAAACTTTGTCTTGGAGAGGTTCAGTTTAAGGAAGTGGAGCGACATCCAGTCTGATATGTCGCTCAGTAGGTGTGTGATTCGGGCAGAGACCGAGGGGGTGAGGTGGGGGGTTGAGAGATAGATTTGTGTGTCGTCGGCATAGAGGTGGTAGTTGAAGCCGTGAGAGTGTATGAGTTGGCCAAGGGAGGAGGTGTAGATGGAGAAGAGAAGGGGCCCAAGGACAGAGCCTTGAGGGATCCCAACAGAGAGGGGGAGTGAGGGGGAGGTGGTAGCATTATAGGTAACGCTGAAAGAGCGTTGTGACAGGTAGGATGAGAGCCAGGAGAGAGCAGAATCTCTGAGGCCGAGGGAGTGTAGTATTTTGAGGAGGAGGGGGTGGTCAACTGTGTCGAAGGCCGCAGAGAGGTCAAGGAGTAGGAGCACTGAATAGTGGCCATTAGCTTTGGCGGTTAGAAGGTCGTTGGAGAGTTTGAGTAAGGCGGTTTCGGTGGAGTGTAGGGGACGGAAGCCAGACTGTAGGGGATCGAGGAGGTTGTTGTCGTTGAGGTGAGAGCATAGGTGTTACTTACATAGGGAAGTGCTGCATTGAACATTTACATTTTAACCCAAAGGTGTTTAAAGTGTATATGAAGCCAAAATGTATTTTTCTGTATGTTTGGCATAATGCTGTACTATATTCCATTTTAGTAAATTAACCATTTTCTGTTTTAAAGTTTCTTACCTGGAGATCCTGCCATTAACAGCATTTCCTGTTACAAGCTGACAGCGCTAAGCCACTGTCTCACAATTAGCAGCAGAGTTGTCAGCTTGCTGAGCCCATTCCTCCAGTAGGCCATTGAGCTTCTTATTGGGTCTGTCAGATGGAAAGCTCAATGGCCAAAAGAAGGAGTAGGCAGGCTGACAATGCTGCTTTGTGGAAGGGGGCCATGACACCCTGCACTCAAGGTCTCTCTAGGCTAATTGATGCTGGGTGTCATGCAACCTAGAAAACTGAGGACATCTTGTGGCAAAGCTCCAGGGTGACAACACCAAGCTGCTGTCTCACAATTATAAGCAGCGTTGTCAGCGTTCTAAGCCTGCTGCTTTAGTTGCCCATTAAGCTTAATATGAGGGCTGTCAGGTAGATAACCCATTGGCCAAATGAAGGATTGGGAAGGCAGAAAGGGCTAATTGGGAGGTAGACATGACACCCTGCGCTCATGGTTTCTCCTCAGTCTTCCAAGTTAAAGTGGTTGTAAACAGGGCTTTTTCTCTCAGTGAATAGGTGCGGGAACTCCCTACCTTTTGAGTCACCCCTTATCTCCATCCCCTACCCACCTTTAAGCACCTTCCCTTATCTCCACCCCCTACCCACCTCCGAGCACTATCCCTTGGTTCCACCCCCTACCCACCTCCAAGCACCATCCCTTGGTTCCACCCCCTACCCACCTCCGGGCACCATCCCTTGGTTCCACCCCCTACCTACCTCCGAGCACCATCCCCTGGTTTCACCCCCTACCCACCTCTAAGCACCATCCCTTGGTTCCAGTTCCCTACCCACCTCAGAGCACCATCCCTTGGTTTCGCCCCCTACCCACCTCCGAGCACCATCCCTTGGTTTCACCCCCTACCCACCTCAGAGCACCATCCCTTGGTTCCACTTCCCTACCCACCTCTGAGCACCATCCCTTGGTTTCACCCCCTACCCACCTCTGAGCACCATCCCTTGGTTCCACTTCCCTACCCACCTCTGAGCACCATCCCTTGGTTTCACCCCCTACCCTCCTCCGAGCACCATCCCCTGGTTTCACTCCCTACCCACCTCTGAGCACCATCCCTTGGTTCCACCCCCTACCTACCTCCGAGCACCATCCCCTGGTTTCACCCCCTACTCACCTCCGAGCACTATCCCTTGGTTCCACTCCCTACCCACCTCTGATCACCATCCCTTGGTTCCACCAGTGACAATAGATCCCAGCATCCATAGACCATCCAGCATACCCCAGCATCCCTTACCATTACATCATTAAGGGCTGTAGGTGCCGGAACTGCGTTCTCCTGCATTGCCACTTAAAAAAAATCCCTTGTTGTAAACATGAACAAAGCACATCCCTCTATAGAGTGTACTTGTCTCAATAAAGAGCACTAATTGATATTTCTGTCTGTTGCTTTGTTCCTATGCTATCAGCATGAATCACTTCTGACAAGTTTTCCTGACACCAAGAGAAAAATGGTGACAGGGAGGAATCTCCAGCACGCAGCCTGTGAGCTGTGTGGAGAGGTGTGTGTCCCTTCCCTCCAATCACCTCTTAGAGCTCTCCTCACTGAGCTCTGTGGTGTTTAATTTCAGCTCCCCTCCTGTTTCCTGAACTCTCAGACAAGCTTTATAAATTCAGCACTTTGAATGGCTGTAGATAAGAGAATGCTATAGATAAACAGGTACAACTTATGTAGGAGGATTTGTTTCATCTCTGTGTATCGTGGGAGAGTTTACAACCAATTTAACCCTTTCACTGACACTTGCGCACATGTATAAAAAAATAATTTTAGGCCTGAAGATGACATAAAACAACCTAAACATTATATATGTGTCTGCTCACCGTGGAGAATAAACTAGTAATACAAATTAGTACAGTTTTTTTATGTCACACAATATTACCGCAGAGGTCTAGAAAACTCAAAATTTCTGTAAAAAACACGCCAAAGTAAATTTTCAGGGCAAACAAATAGCCCTAAAATTTTACCGGATTTTTGGTAAAATATAAAAGATGAGGTTACACCGAGTAAAGAGATACCCAACATATCAAACCTTAAATTTGTTGGCTGTAACTTAAATTTTTTGCAATTAAAAAAACATATTTTTTTCATCACATAGGGGACAAAAAGTCCCCCATGTGAGGATTTTTTTGGTGATAGGTTCTCTTTAAGGAGACATGCAGAGTCTAAAAGACCAAAAAAAAGGGGATAGTGTAAAAATAAATAAATAATAATTTTTAAAAAATGAAATCGCTCCCATCCCCCCATGCTCATTGTGCATAGAAGCAAATTTGTACGTCTCACACGCAGGGACGGACTGACCATTTGGAAAGTCGGGCACTGCCCGAGGGCATAGACTTTTTTGAGTTTGGGCAAGGACACAGGGGCCCCATGATCCCCTATTGCCCGGGGGCCCCATGAGTTTTCAGTCCGCCCCTGCTCACATGCATATGTAAACTGTTCGCACCACACATGTAAGGTATTGCCGCGAACGTTGGAGCAAGAGCAATCACTCTAGTCTAAGACTTCCTCTCTTACTCTAAACAGGTAACCTGTAATTTTTTTTTAAATACTTCAACTATGGAGGGCATTGTAGTTTGTCGCCATTCCTTGAGCAAACACAATTTTAAAGCGAGACATGTCAGGTATCTGTTTACTCGGCGCAACATCATCTTTTATATTTTGCAAAAAAGTTGTGTTATATCCCATATGGAAGAAAAATATATTTGAAATATATTTTTTAAATATTCTTCCCAAATATATTAACATATATTTTAAACGCTACAATCTCGGCCTTATTCAATATATTTCAAAGCATATTTCAATAAATATATATATAAATATTTTTTCAAATATTTTGTAATAAAAATGCATTTCAACATGCAGTGTGTATATATATATATATATATATATATATATTGCATGTTGAAATGCATTTTTATTACAAAATATATGAAAAATATTTTTTAAAAACACATTTCAAATATACTGTATGTCTTTAACCACTTGACGCCTGACCTGTGGCCAAATGGCGTCCGCAAAAGTGCATTACCTTTTCCATTTGGCGTCCTCCCGCACATGCGCAGTTCGCGCGCTTGCAGAGCCATGCAGCGGCACAATCTGTCACCTGCCGTGCACCTCGGACACGGCCGATGACAGATCTGAGTACCGGCCCCCGTTGCCGGTACCATGTGACCTGCTGTGACCAATCACAGCAGGTCACATGACAGTTGTATACAATGGATGGCTTCATTCATGCCATTCATTGTATACTAGTGTCTGGCTGTGAATGGTCACAGCTAATCACATGCACATGTCATGTGATTAGCTGTGGCCAAATCACAGCTAAGCACAAAAAAAAACCCTGAATGAATCGATGTCATTCAAGTAAATGCTTGCTTATAACAAAGTAATTCTTTGCTATAAGCAAATTGTGTAAAAAAAAATAAAAAATACTGATGACTTTCCCAAAGTAGTACAATGTTACTATGGTAACATTGTACTACTTTGGACATAGTGAAATATGACAAAAAAATCTTGAAAAAAAAAGAAAAAAAATATTAAAAAATTATTATTTTTTTTTTCACACTGTCACCAGTCAGTGTCCCTGATCACCGCCATGCCAGTTATATGATGACACTGTACGGCACTGGTGACAGTATGTAAAAAAAATTGTGAAAATTATTTTTTTTATTTTTTCATTTTCCGAAAAATTATGACAAAAAAAATATGACTTAAAAAAACTCGCCATTCCTCTTATGAAGTACGTTGGACTGTCTAGTTTGCAAAAAGGGGTAATTTGGGGGATATCTGTACTGTCCTGACATTTGGGGGATATCTGTACTGTTCTGACATTTGGGGGATATCTGTACTGTTCTGACATTTGGGGATATCTGTCCTGTCCTGACATTTGGGGGATATCTGTCCTGTCCTGACATTTGGGGGATATCTGTACTGTTCTGACATTTGGGGGATATCTGTACTGTTCTGACATTTGGGGGATATCTGTACTGTTCTGACATTCGTGGACCTCAAGAAATTAGATTGGCTGTTAGTACTTCAGGATTGATCAATATTCAGATCTATCCCATAGTTTGTGAACTCTATAACTTTCCTACAAACTAAATAATACATCCTAATTTGGGTTATTTTCACCAAAGACATGTAGCAGAATACATCTCGGCCTAAATTTATGACGAACAATTATTTATTGTATAAAAGTATTGTAACTTTTATAACAGAAACAAAGAAAAACGTGTTTTTTTTTCAAAATTTTCAGATTTTTTTTTGTTAATTTAGCAAAAAATAAAAACCCCAGCGATGATTAAATATCACCAAAAGAAAGCTCTAGTTGTGTAAAGAAAATAATAAACTTTTAGTTTGGGTACAATGTTGCATGACCGCACAATTGTCATTCAAAGTGTGAGAGCGCTGAAACTTGAAAACTGGCCTGGACAGGAAGGTGTAAAATTGCCCGGTATTGAATTGGTTAAAAATACAAATCTACATTTTTGAAACGGATTTACAAATATATGCAAAAATAAAATGACTTTTGTGTATTTAAAAAAAAATCTGAAGAAAATATTAAAAAAAAATATATTTTGGGCCAGTTTTCCTTTGATAATACAAAAAAAAATCAGGAGATATCCATTACCATTTGCCACCAAATGAAAGCACAATTTGTCCTGAAAAAAACGCGGTATAATTCACCTGGATGTACAAAGTAGTTGTGATGATATGTACGGTTTTACTAACACATGTCAACGTTGCAAAATTGTGCTTAGGCATTAACATTTGTTTTACCCTTAGGAGTGAAGGGGTTAAACAACAATGCCAGCAAAGGCCTGGTCTTCAAGTGGTTATTAATTAGAGTGATATATTTGCACATTACATAACGTTTCTCTGTATAGTTTTTATCTATTTTCTTATTTTTACTTTAACATTTTAATATAATATTTACTAAAAAAAATAAATAAATACTAATAAAATAATACAGTACAGAGAGTGAAGGAATATGCGGTCTGGCCTTCCAAACCAAAAAAAGCTGCTGAACCAGGAAAGGGTTAATGCGTTTGTTATTTTGTATTCATCCGAGCGATCCGCGAATACACACATCTCGCTCCTTTCATTAAACTTTAACACTCCGCTGATAGGAGCATGGCGCCTCGGAGAAACATGTAACCTGACACGACGTTCCGACAAATCCTCTCCGCTGAAAAGGTTAAAAGATGTAAAAAAAAAAAAAATCAGCCATCAAACACCCCTCGTTCTGACGGTTCAGCTGCTCCGCCATCCATAATGTATGACCCGATCCGTGGAATCCGACTCTGCTCATTGTTATGTTCCGCAGGCTGCCGCAGATAGAAGCCGCTTCTAATAGGATGTGACTGCCCCCCCCCCTCCCAGAGTCCCCCCTCTACCCCAACCTCCCCAACGTCTCCGGGGCCATCCTTGGTACTGATGGCCCCGGAGACGGCGCAGCATCAGGAGTGCGTCTGTTTGATGGAACGACTCAAAGGCAGCGCAGACCGCCGCTCGACAGGAGTCAGCTGTGTCACAATCAAATTAACGTCACGTCTGTGAAGTCTCAGATGTTGGCGTGGCTGGGGGGACATGGGATGAATGGGGGGGGGGTACTGCGTGGGGTTAGATCCTCGAAATCATAGCCATGCAGGCTCCATTCATGTGCACACGGGGCCCGCCATACATATACGTACATACTGCAACACTGGGCATGATGCAGGGGCTGACTGGCAACTTCTGGCCCAGGGGGCAAGTGCAACCCAGAGGGCCATGATGCAGGGGCCCTCCTCCAACTCTCCCCCTTCTCTGCCTTCTCCTGACCCCCATCCCAGGCTGAACCTCCGCTCCAGGAACTGTCTATTCACCAGGAGCGTTCACCTGGACAGCAACTGCTGAACTGACTCCGGGGTCCCAAACGGGCCAGTAGGGGGAAAACAGGGGCTGCAGGGGGAGGCCAGGGACTGCAGGGGGAAGCCAGGGGCTGCAGGGGGAGGCCAGAGGCTGCAGGGGGAAGCCAGGGGCTACAGGGGAAAGCCAGGGGCTGCAGGGGGAGGCCAGGGGCTGCAGGGGGAAGCCAGGGGCTGCAGGGGGAGGCCAGGGGCTGCAGTGGTGACTCCTCTTCACCAGGAACCCTTTAGGCCTAGGTGTGTGCAGCCTACTGCATTAGGGCATGCACCCTAAAACTCAAACACGTGTGTGTGTGTATATATGTATATATGTGTGCGTGTGTGTGTATGAGAGAGAGAAAGAGAGAGAGTATATGTGTGTGTACTGTACATATGTGTGTGTGTGTATATACTGTACATATATGTGTGTGTATGAGAGAAAGAAAGAGAGAGAGTATATGTGTGTGTGTGTACTGTACATATATGTGTGTGTTTATATACTGTACATATGTGTGTGTGTGTGTGTGTGTACTGTACATATATGTATGTGTTTATATACTGTACATATATGTGTGTGTATGAGAGAAAGAAAGAGAGAGTATATGTGTGTGTGTGTGTGTGTACTGTACATATGTGTATGTGTGTGTGTGTATATACTGTACATATATGTGTGTGTATGAGAGAGAGAAAGAGAGAGAGTATATGTGTGTGTGTATATACTGTACATATATGTGTGTGTATGAGAGAGAGTATATGTGTGTGTGTGTACTGTACATATGTGTGTGTGTATATAATGTACATATATGTGTGTGTGTGTATGAGAGAGAGAAAGAGAGAGAGTATATGTGTGTGTGTGTGTGTACTGTACATACAGTTGCAAGAAAAAGTATGTGAACCCCTTGGGATTACGTGGAGTTTTGCATGAATTGGGCATAAAATGTGCTCTGAACGTCATCTAAGTCACAACAATAGAAGAACACAGTCTGCTGAACATAATACTACACAAACATTAGATGTTGCCATGGTTTAATTGCACATAACATGTAAACATTCACAGTGCAGGCAGGAAAAAGTATGTGAACCTTTGGACTTAATAACTGGTTGACCCTCCTTTGGCAGCAATAACCTCAACCAAACGTTTCCTGTAGTTGCAGATCAGACCTGCACAACGATCTGGAGTCATTTTGGACCACTCCTCTTCACAAAACTGTTTCAGTGTAGCAATATTTTTGGGATGTCTGGTGTGAATCGCTCTCTTAAGGTCATGCCACAGCATTTCAATCGGGTTGAGGTCAGGACTCTGACTGGGCCACTCCAGAAGGCGTATTCTGTGCTGTTGCAGCCATTGTTTTGTTGAATTACTTGTATGCTTTGGGTCATTGTCCTGTTGCATCACCCATCCTCTGCGGAGCTTCAGTTGGCGGACAGATGGTCGTACGTTTTCCTGCAAAATGTCTTGATAAACTCTGGAATTCATTTTCCCATCAATGACAACAATCCGTCCAGGCCCTGAGGCAGCAAAGCAGCCCCAAACCACGATGCTCCCTCCGCCATGTTTTACAGTGGGGATGAGGTTTTGATGTTGGTGTGCTGTGCCTTTTTTTCTCCACACATAGTGTTGTGTGTTTTTCCCAAACAACTCAATCTGGTTTCATCTGTCCACAGTATATTTTGCCAGTAGTGCTGTGGAACATCCAGGTGCTCTTTTGCAAACTTCAAACGTGCTGCAATATTCTTTTTGGACAGCAATGGCTTCCTCCGTGGTGTCCTCCCATGTACTCCATTCTTGTTTAATGTTTTCCTTATTGTAGATGTGTCAACAAAAATGTTAGCATGTGCCAGAGATTTCTGTAGGTCTTTAGCTGACACTCTGGGATTCTTCTTTACCTCATGCAGCATTCTGCGCTGTGCTCTTGCAGTCATTTTTACAGGACGACCACACCTAGGGAGAGTAGCAACAGTGCTAAACTTTCTCCATTTGTAGACAGTCTGTCTTACCGTGGACACATGAACATCAAGGCTTTTGGAGATACTTTTGTAACTCTTTCAAGCTTCATGCAAGTCAACAATTCTTGATCGTAGGTCTTCTGAGAGCTCTTTTCTGCGAGGCACGGTTCATATCAGACAGTGCTTCTTGAAACCGGTAAACCCAAAACAGGTGTGTGTTTTTTAAGAGCAGGACAGCTGTCAGCAACACATCCAATATCATCACACTGATTGGAGTCAAGGTTGGCTCACTCCTGGCTCCAATTAGCTCTGGGAGAAGTCATTAAGCTAGGGCCTCACATACTTTTTCCTCCCTGCACTGTGAATGTTTACATGTTATGTGCAATTAAACCATGGCAACATCTAATGTTTGTGTAGTATTATGTTCAGCAGACTGTGTTCTTCTATTGTTGTGACTTAGATGACGTTCAGAGCACATTTTATGCCCAATTCATGCAAAACTCCACGTAATCCCAAGGGGTTCACATACTTTTTCTTGCAACTGTATGTGTGTGTGTGTATATACCGTACATATATGTGTGTGTATGAGAGAAAGAAAGAGAGTATATGTGTGTGTGTGTGTGTACTGTACATATATGTGTGTGTATGAGAGAGAGAAAGAGAGAGAGTATATGTGTGTGTGTGTACTGTACATATATGTGTGTGTTTATATACTGTACATATGTGTGTGTGTGTGTGTACTGTACATATATGTGTGTGTATGAGAGAAAGAAAGAGAGAGAGTATATGTGTGTGTGTGTGTGTGTGTACTGTACATATATGTGTGTGTGTGTGCATATACATATATGTGTGTGTGTGTGTATATATACACACACACACACACATATACATACACTCTTAACCCCTCCTGCTGCACTTTTGTATTCTGACAGTGAGAGGTTTCCCCACCATCAGAGTACAATGATCATCGCTGGCAGCTATAGTCACAGACAGGGATCGCACCAACAAACCCCAACAGCCTGGTTGTACTGAAAGTGATCCATCAATCGACGTCAGTGCAGCCAGATCTGTCTGTGGATGGCTTTATAAAAAAAAATACACATGTTATAAATGAGAGCGAGAAAGAAAGAAGGAAGAAAAGAGAGAAAAGGAGAAAGAGAGAAAGGGAAGAAAGGAGAGAAGGAAGAAAGGAAGGGAAAGGAAGGAAGGAAGGAAGGAAGGAAGGAAGGAAGGAAGGGAAAGGAAGGAAGGAAGGAAGGAAGGGAAAGGAAGGAAGGAAGTAAGGAAGGAAGGAAGGGAGGGAGGGAGGAAGGAAGGAAGGAAGGAAGGAAGGAAGGAAGGAAGGAAGGAAGGAAGGAGGGAGGAAGAGACAAAGGAGACTGAAGGGAAAGGAAGGGAAGAACCTTTACATTAGAGTACTCACTGGGAGGCACAAAAGAGAAAGGATGGAGGGGTGATAAGAAAGAAAGAAAGAAAGAAAGAAAGAAAGAAAGAAAGAAAGAAAGAAAGAAAAGAGATTAAGGAAGGGAGGAAGGAAGAAAGAAAAAAAAAGGGAGAACCTTTAGATTAGAGTACCCACTGGGAGGCACGAGAGAGAGAGGATGGAGGGGGGACTTCACCCATAGTGGATGAATGGATCAGAAACATTCCTCTTCTGGCTGCTGGTCTTCAAACCTCCCACCCACACATCTCCTTCTCTGAGCCACAACACTGCTGTGGAGTGTGGGTGGGGCATACACAAGAGGAGGGGGTGGGAGGAGGAGGAGCAGAACCAGTTCTGTGTCTCCTCCCCCATCTGTGCATGGGGGGAGTGTCAGTGCTGCCTCTGGGTTGTGAGAGAGAGTCTCCCAACTCAGAGCCCTGCAGCCACTGGGAAGCTACAGTCCAGCCCCTTGGAGCCCCCCACAGTTGCATCAGAGCGACCCGGGGGTAATTGCCACCCTGACCCCTGGCCCAGTCTACCCCTGACATGTTGATAGGCGGGTCACATGCAGTATAGTAGATCAATTATTTATATTGCATCAGGTTTACACATGCGGCAGAGCTTGCCATCCCTCTGAAAAGCAATCTGTCATGGGTCACTTTTCTGAGACATTTGACAGGCAGCGATATGTCACTTCTGACTGACCATGGAATGCAATAGGGGGTATAATACATCCCAGTCCATCTGCCTTTGTAGCTTAAAGAGGAACTTCCCTTGATAGTGGCTCCACATTCTCCACCGGCTTCACCATTTTTGATAGTCCGTCACGTGCAGATGTGTCAATGGGTTCTGCCCAGACCTCGGGACCTACAAAGCCCTGCAGTGCAACTGTGCATGCATCGATCTGTGCTCACGCATGCGCTGGAATAAGGTCCCAGGCAGGGACAGACTGACAACTCATGGGGCCCCCGGGCAATAGGGGATCATGGGGCCCCTGTGTCCTTACCCAAACTCAAAAAAGCCTATGAAAAAGGTACCAGGGGCATCTCATAGGGCCCCCTACTGACCCCAGGCCCTCGGGCAGTGCCCAAGTTTCCAAATGGTCAGTCCGCCCCTGGTCCCAGGCCTCCCTTACTGCATGTGGAATCATGTGTGTTCCCAGATGTGCTGAAGGTCTCTGATGGGTCTCAAAGCCTGGAAAAGGCCTTCAGCTCTTCTGCACACATGTGATTAACATCATGCTTACCTAGGAACCTAATAAATACATTGTGGTAAAGGGAGGGGCCTGGAGCCAGGTACACCCACATTATAATTTGGGGTGGAGGTGGAGAACATGACAACACCACCCCGCCTCTCCTGTATTCCAATCAGAGAATGCATTCATTGAGAAAATGCAAAGTGTTCTCTAAATGTTGCCCGTGCCAAACAGCTGACCTCCTGTATTCACAATGGCCCAGAAGCTAGTGGAGATCACTGTAGTAACGGTGTAGTAGTGGCGTCTATATAGTGATTTCCAGCTTCTAGAGAAGGGGTCTCCAAGCGCTTTAAACAAAGGGCCAGTTTAATGTCCTTCAAAGATTAAGGGGGCTGGACTCTGGCTAGTGGGGGAAGAAAATGCTCTAACATCAGTGGGAGCTATAGTGCCCCATCATTGGCATCAGTGGGAGGAATAGTGCCCCATCATTGGTGTCAGTGGGAGGAATAGTGCCCCATCATTGGTGTCAGTGGCAGGAATAGTGCCCCATCATTGGCATCAGTGGGAGCTATAGTGCCCCATCATTGGTGTCAGTGGGAGGAATAGTGCCCCATCATTGGTGTCAGTGGGAGGAATAGTGCCCCATCATTGGTGTCAGCGGGAGGAATAGTGACCCACCATTGGTGTCAGTGGGAGGAATAGTGCCCCATCGTTGGTATCAGTGGGAGGAATAGTGACCCACCGTTGGTGTCAGTGAGAGGAATAGTGTCCCATGATTGGTGTCAGTGGGAGGAATAGTGCCCCCTCATTGGTATCAGTGGGAGGAATAGTGCCCCATCATTGGTATCAGTGGGTAGAATAGTTCCCCATCATTGGTGTCAGTGGGAGGAATAGTGCTCCATCATTGGTGTCAGTGGGAGGAATAGTGCCCCATCATTGGTATCAGTGGGTAGAATAGTAACCCACCATTGGTATCAGTAGGAGGAATAGTGCCCCACCATTGGTGTCAGTGGGAAGAATAGTGCCCCATCGTTGATATCAGTGGGAGGAATAGTGCCCCATCATTGGTTTCAGTGGGAGAAATAGTGCCCCATCATTGGTATCAGTGGGAGGAATAGTGCCCCATCATTGGTATCAGTGGGAGGAATAGTGCCTCATCATTGGTGTCACTGGGAGGAATAGTGCCCCATCATTGGTGTCACTGGGAGGAATAGTGCCCCATCATTGGTGTCAGTGGGAGGAATAGTGCCCCATCATTGGTATCAGTGAAAGGAATAGAATCCCATTAATGGTTTCAGTGAAAGAAAAAGTGCCCCATCATTGGTATCAGTGGAAAGAATAGAATGCCATCATTGGTGTCAATAGAAGGAACTGTGCCCCATCATTGCTGTCAGTCGGAGGAATAGTGCCCCATCATTGGTGTCAGTGGGAGGAATAGTGCCGCATCATTGGTGTCAGTAAAAGAAAAAGTGCCTCAACATTGGTGTCAGTGGAAGGAATATAATCCCATCATTGGTGTCAGTGGAAGGAATAGTGCCCCATCATTGGTTTCACTGGGAGGAATAGCATCCCATCATTGGTGTCAGTGGGAGGAATAGTGTCTCATCATTGGTGTCAGTTGGAGAAATAGTGCCCCATCATTGGTATCAGTGGAAAGAATAGTGTTCCTTCATTGATGTCAGTAGGAGGAATAGTGCCCCATCATTGGTGTCAGTGGGAGGAATAGTGCCCCATCATTGGTATCAGTGGGGGGAATAGTGCCCCACCATTGGTGTCAGTGAGAGGAATAGTGTCCCATCATTGGTGTCAGTGGGAGGAATAGTGCCCCCTCATTGGTATCAGTGGGAGGAATAGTGCCCCATCATTGGTGTCAGTGGGAGGAATAGTGCCCCATCATTGGTATCAGTGGGAGGAATAGTGCCCCATCATTGGTGTCAGTGGAGGAATAGTGCCTCATCATTGGTGTCACTGGGAGGAATAGTGCCCCATCATTGGTGTCAGTGGAGGAATAGTGCCCCATCATTGGTGTCAGTGGAGGAATAGTGCCTCATCATTGGTGTCACTGGGAGGAATAGTGCCCCATCATTGGTGTCAGTGGAGGAATAGTGTCCCATCATTGGTGTCAGTGGAAAGAATAGTGTTCTTTCATTGATATCAGTGGAAGGAATATGTGTTTGGGTTTAAATGGATGAGGTGGCAACCCTACTGCAGCTGCAGACATCATCCCGGTACATTTTATTTGCAGCTGACAGTTGGCTGACATCCCCCCTCCCATGCCTTTCCACTCTTTAATGGGACCTCCCATTCCACCGAGAGTCCCAATCTAACAGCTGGTGCTGCCACCGGCTAATCACGGAGCTGCAAAAATACCAGATTGTCTTTGCTCTGTTAAATAGTAATCCAGAATCCATGACCTGACATCACTTCTGCTGAGCTCGGAAAATAAGCGGCATCATTATTAAAAAATTAAAAGCAATCAATCACATTGATCTTGGTGGGATTAAATGCTTTTACGGGCAGAGGAGGGATCTGGGGTCTTATAGACCCCAGATCTCTTCATAAAGAGGACCTGTCACAGGTCTATTGCTGTCACAAGGGATGTTTATATTGTCACAAGTGATCAAAAACATTTTTTAACCATTTGCCAAGCGCAGATATCCGAATGACGCTACACTGCGGCTGGCCAGTTCTGGGAGGACGTCATATGATATCCTCCCAGAACGCGCTCTCCTCCCCTGGGGGCAAACACCCGGCGATCTCCGTGATCGCTGTATCCTATGGACACAGCTGATCACATGATGTGGTGAAAGGCCAATCACAGCGGCCTTTTACCACGTGATCAGCTATGTCCAATGACACAGCAAATTACCGGTAAATGCAGTTGCTGGTTATCAGCTGCACTTTCCTCACACTGTCACAACGTGAGGAAAGCACTGCCGATAACTGGCAATTATCAGAGGACGGGTCAGCACCGAACACCAAGGCACTGATCATCAGTGTCCTGATGATCAGTGCCACCCAGCAGTGCCACCCATCTGTGCCCAGCAGTGCCGTCAGTCAGTGCCACCCATCAGTGCTGCCTATCAGTGCCCATCATTGTTGCATATCAGTGCCAGCTCATCAGTGCCGCCTATCAGTACTACCTCATCAGTACGGCCTATCAGTGCTCATCAGTGCTACCTAACAGTGCTGTCCATCAGTGCCCATCAGTGCTACCTATTAGTGCTGCCTATCAGTGCTGCCTATCAGAGCCTGTCAGTGCTACCTATCAGTGCTGCCTATCAGTGCCCGTCAGTGCTACCTATTAGTGCTGCCTATCAGTGCTGCTTATCAGTGCCTGTCAGTGCTACCTATCAGTGCTGCCTATCAGTGCTGCCTATCAGTGCCCATCAGTGCTACCTATCAGTGCTACCTATCAGTGCTGTCTATCAGTGCCCGTCAGTGCTACCTATCAGTGCTGCCTATCAGTGCCCGTCAGTGCTACCTATCAGTGCTGCCTATTGGTGCCCGTCAGTGCTACCTATCAGTGCTACCTATCAGTGCCCGTCAGTGCTACCTTTAAGTGCTGCCTATCAGTGCCCATCAGTGCTACCTATCAGTGCTTTCTATCAGTGCCCGTCAGTGCTACCTATCAGTGCTGCCTATCAGTGCCCGTCAGTGCTACCTATCAGTGCTGCCTATCGGTGCCCGTCAGTGCTACCTATCAGTGCCCGTCAGTGCTACCTATCAGTGCTGCCTATCAGTGCCCGTCAGTGCTACCTATCAGTGCTGCCTATCAGTGCCCATCAGTGCTGCCTATCAGTGCCCGTCAGTGCTACCTATCAGTGCTACCTTCCAGTGCTACCTATCAGTGCTGCCTGTCGGTGCCCGTCAGTGCTACCTATCAGTGCTACCTTCCAGTGCTACCTATCAGTGCTGCCTGTCGGTGCCCGTCAGTGCTACCTGTCAGTGCTACCTTCCAGTGCTACCTATCAGTGTTGCCTATCAGTGCAGCCTCATCAATGCACATCAGTGAAGGAGAAAAATGACCGGTTTGCAAAATTTTATAGTAAAAACAAAGAAACACTTTCTTTTTAAATTATTGCTCCTTTATTTATAGCGGAAACAATAAAAACCCCCAGCGGCGAGTACATACCACCAAAAAAAAGCTCTATTTGTGTGAAAAAAAATGATAAATATTTCATATGGATACAGTGTTGCATGACCGCGCAATTGTCATTCAAAGTGCGTCAGCGCTGAAAGCTGAAAGTTGTCCTGGGCAGGAAGGGGGAAGAAGTGCCCGGTAGGCAAGGGGTTAAAGTGACAGTGTAAGAAAAAAAAATAGAGTGCCCCCCATCCCCCCATGCTTCAGCACAAAGTCGAACGTACACGTCAGTCCCACATGCACGCAAAAAGCAATCGACTCACCAATGTGAGATATCACCGCGAACATCAGATCATGGGCACTATTTCTATCACCAGACCATCTAAAGTGGTGACCTGTAAAGGCTTTTAACCACCTCCCACCTGCAATATAGTGCAATGACGGGCGCAAGGCGGTTCTCTCGTTCTGGGAGGATGTCATATGGCGTCCTACCATTCTCACTGCGCATGCGCGGCTCAGGGAGCGCGCAGCACTGCGATCGGCGGTGCGCTGTGTCCCTCGGACACAGCAGATCACCGATCCACGGAAAGAGCAGAAGATGTTGGCTTGGTCATGTGATCAGCTGTGTTCAATCACATCTGATCACATGTAAACAGGGAAATGCCGGTTATCAGCATTCCTCTCCTCACGAGGTGTCACGCTGACAGGAGAGGAGAGGAGAGCCGGTAATCGGCATTCCTCAGAGGGGACATGTACACTGATCATCAGGGCACTGATGATCAGTGTAGCCCTATCAGTGCCACCTGTCAGTGTCCATCAGTGCCTTGTGTCAGTGCTCATCCATGCCACCTGCCAGTACCCATCAGTGCCACATCAATGCCACATATCAGTGCCCATCTGAGCTGCCTTTTAGTGTCACCCATCAGTGCCAGTCAGTGCCACCTATCAATGTCAATCAGTGCCACCTATCAGTGCTGCCAATCAGTGCCACCTATCAGTGCCATTCAGTTCCGCCTATCAGTGCCAGTCAGTTCTGCCTATCAGTGTCAGTCAGTGCTGCCTATCAGTGCCAGTCAATGCCTCCTATCAGTGCCAGTCAATGCCTCCTATCAGTACCACCTATCAGTGCCATGTATCAGTGCTGCCTTTCAGTGCCCATCAGTGATGCCTGTCAATGCCCATCAGTGCCACCTACCAGTGCCTCCTCATCAGTGCCACCTATCAGTGTCCATCAGTGCAGCCTATCAGTGATCATCACTGCAGCCTCATTAGAGCACATCAGTGAAGGAGAAAAATCACTTATTTACAAAATTTTATAACAGAAACTAAGAAAAAACTTTTTTTTTTTTAATTTTCAGTTGTTTTTGATTTGTTTAGCAAAAATTAAGAAAATACTTTTTTTTTCAAAATTTTTAGTGGTGTTTGGTTTAAGAAAAAATAACCCCCCCCCCCCCCCCCGAGGTGATTAAATACCACCAAAATATAGCTCTATCTCTCTCAAAAAAATTATAAAAATTTAATCTGGGTACAGTGTTGCATGACCGCGCAATTGTTATTCAAAGTGTGACAGCGCTGAAAGCTGGAAATTGGCCTGGACTGGAAGGGGGTGAAAGTGTCCCTTAGGCAATGGGTTAAAGCGTCGCCAATGGATAGTAACATTTACGCTGTTTGTTTTGCCGCTGCACTGATGTACGCAATTTTGAAGTGCAACACATTTGTTATCTATTTACATGGCACAACATCTTTTATATTTTTACAAAAAATCGGGTTAAGTATTGTATTTTTTGCATTAAAATTCAAAAAAGTGTATTTTTTTCCCCAAAAAAATTGCATTTGAAAAACCGCTGCACAAATATTGTGTGGCATAAAAAATGGCAAAACTCACCAATTTATTCTCTAGGGGCTTTGCAAAAAAATATATAATGATTGGGGGTTCTAAGTAATGTTCTAGCAAAAAAAAAAATGAACAAAAATCACCAAATCAACCAAAATCAAGAACTCGGGGACAAGACCTGAAACTAACTGAAGGAAAGTTCAAAACTAATCTCAGAAATAACTATTTTACTGGAAAAGTAGTTGATGCTTGGAATAAACCAGGGGCGGACTGACAACTCATGGGGCCCCCGGGCAATAGGGGATCATGGGGCCCCTGTGTCCTTGCCCAAACTCAAAAAAGCCTATGAAAAAGGTACCGGGGCATCTCATGGGGCCCCCTACTGACCCCGGGCCCTAGGGCAGTGCTCGAGTTTCCAAATGGTCAGTCCGCCCCTGGAATAGACTTCCAGCAGAGGTAGTGAGCCAGGCAACAGGCAACAACAAAATATTCCCACAAAAACACCCCGCCCCCCAAAAAACAAAAAAAAAAAGCACACACAAAAACTCTCTGTCTTTTTCTGTTGTCACTTTTCTGTTTCTAAAAGCTGCCAGAAAAGGCCCGGTCCTTAAAGTGTTCCTGAACCCACAACAGTACAATCAGTCTGTAGATGCAGTAAACCATGCTTGTTATACTCACTGTGGAATTTAAGGGGTTAACACTCTGCATTGTATAAAAAGGCTGTTTGATCCTGTCTTCTCTGCCCCTCCTCTTGTTCAAATGTCCACAATGATAAGACAGACTGATCCCGTTGCCCTTCTGCACATGCTCAGTTTAGTGTATATTGCTAGAGAGGTTTTTTTTTCTTGCGAGAGAACATGTGATTAGCACAGGTCCAATCAGGAATGTTCAGACAGAGGGCAGGGTATTTAGGAAAAGGTATTTAGCAGTTTATATCTACTAAAATAATTGCATTTCCAGGTTCTGTGTACTGTGGGGGACCAGATATAGTGAATGCAGGGTCCGGGGAGACCAGATATAGTGAATGCAGGGTCCGGGGAGACCAGATATAGTGAATACAGGGTCCGGGGAGAGCAGATATAGTGAATGCGGGGTCCGGGGAGACCAGATATAGTGAATGCAGGGTCCGGGGAGACCAGATATAGTGAATACAGGGTCCGGGGAGAGTGGATATAGTGAATGCGGGGTCCGGGGAGAGCGGATATAGTGAATGCGGGGTCCGGGGAGACCGGATATAGTGAATGCAGGGTCCGGGGAGACCAGATATAGTGAATGCAGGGTCTGGGGAGAGCGGATATAGTGAATGCAGGTTCCGGGGAGAGCGGATATAGTGAATGCAGGATCCGGGGAGAGCGGATATAGTGAATGCAGGGTCCGGGGAGACCGGATATAGTGAATACAGGGTCCGGGGAGACCAGATATAGTGAATGCAGGGTCTGGGGAGAGCGGATATAGTGAATGCAGGGTCCGGGGAGAGCGGATATAATGAATGCAGGATCCGGGGAGAGCGGATATAGTGAATGCAGGGTCCGGGGAGACCGGATATAGTGAATACAGGGTCCGGGGAGACCAGATATAGTGAATGCAGGGTCTGGGGAGAGCGGATATAGTGAATGCAGGGTCCGGGGAGAGCGGATATAATGAATGCAGGATCCGGGGAGAGCGGATATAGTGAATGCAGGGTCCGGGGAGACCGGATATAGTGAATACAGGGTCCGGGGAGACCGGATATAGTGAATGCAGGGTCTGGGGAGAGCGGATATAGTGAATGCAGGGTCCGGGGAGAGCGGATATAGTGAATGCAGGATCCGGGGAGAGCGGATATAGTGAATGCAGGGTCCGGGGAGAGCGGATATAGTGAATGCAGGGTCCAGGGAGAGGGGATATAGTGAATGCGGGGTCCGGGGAGAGCGGATATAGTGAATGCAGGGTCCGGGGAGAGTGGATATAGTGAATGCGGGGTCCGGGGAGAGCGGATATAGTGAATGCAGGGTCCGGGGAGAGCGGATATAGTGAATGCAGGGTCCGGGGAGAATGGATATAGTGTATGCAGGGTCCGAGGAGACCATATATATTGAATGCAGGGTCCGGGGAGAGCGGATATAGTGAATGCGGGGTCCGGGGAGAGCGGATATAGTGAATGCAGGGTCCGGGGAGAGTGGATATAGTGAATGCGGGGTCCAGGGAGAGCGGATATAGTGAATGCGGGGTCTAGGGAGACCAGATATAGTGAATGCAGGGTCCGGGGAGACCAGATATAGTGAATGCAGGGTCCGGGGAGAGCAGATATAGTGAATGCAGGGTCCGGGGAGAGCGGATATAGTGAATGCAGGATCCGGGGAGAGCGGATATAGTGAATGCGGGGTCTAGGGAGAGCGGATATAGTGAATGCAGGGTCCGGAGAGAGCGGATATAGTGAATGCGGGGTCCGGGGAGAGCGGATATAGTGAATGCAGGGTCCGGGGAGACCAGATATAGTGAATGCAGGGTCCGGGGAGACCAGATATAGTGAATGCAGGGTCTGGGGAGAGCGGATATAGTGAATGCAGGGTCCGGGGAGAGCGGATATAGTGAATGCAGGATCCGGGGAGAGCGGATATAGTGAATGCAGGGTCCGGAGAGAGCGGATATAGTGAATGCGGGGTCCGGGGAGAGCGGATATAGTGAATGCAGGGTCCGGGGAGAGCGGGGGGGGGGAGGCTTTTTTGAGCTTGGGCAAAGACACAGGGGCCCCACGATCCCCAGTTGCCCGGGGGCCCCATGAGTTGTCAGTCCACCCCTGCACCCCCCTGTTCGTTTTGCAGTTGAACATTCGAACCTAATGAAGTTTGACCGGGAACTTCAAACCGAGGGGACAATTCAATGAGCAGTATCTTACCGCATCTGAGTATGCCATAAGGTACCGCACAGCTACTAAACTCCGGCATGAGTTCTATTATGAAGTCACGCAGTATTTTAGTAGTGAAACATTCATTCATATTTCTGCTGTCAGAGGGGTTCCTCACTGCTTAGCCGCCGTTGTAACTTGCATGATGAGCCTAAATTGCGAGTTGGAGATGCCAGGGGGGCACTGATTGAGTAGGGCTATTGTTGGGTCGGGTTGTAGGGTGGTTGTGCTAAGTGTAGAGATCATGGTGAAGATTTCACCCCAAAAGGTTCGGGCTACTGGGCAGTCCCACCACATATGGTAGTGTGTTCCTGGGTCTGTACAGCCTCTAAAACAGTTGGGCGAGTAATTAGGGGTAAATTTTGCTATTCTCGCCGGAACCAAGTACCATCGGGTTAAGACTTTATAATTTGTTTCCAGTGCTACAATTAGAGATGAGCGAAGTATTCAAAAATTCGATTCGACTGATTCGGCGAATTCGTGGACAATATTCGATTCGAGTCGAATATATTCGCTGTGAATTTAACTTAAAAAAGGGTGTTTCTAGGCTTCAGAGAGACTTAATATTAGTGCAGAACACTGTACCTTTAATTTAAATGCCCTTGGAGTCTGCTGGGGAAGAGAAATAATACTGTCAGTCAGTATGACATGCAGATGAGTGCCGTCGATCTTAGAATCACCGCACACTTCACTCATTTGGCCAGTCACGGGGCCAAAACCAGTGTTTGGAGCCACAGTGTGGCGGTGGAGGCAGCAGCAATGGGAGGCCATACAGCAACCTATGACAAAATGGAAACCAGCAGGAGTGTGAGGAGACCTCAAAGTGGCACATGGCAGAGTGGGAGCAATGGGAGGCGGTACAGGGACCCATGTCACACTGTGGACCCAGCAGCAGCGTGACGAGGCGGTACGGGGGCCCATGGCAGATTACAGGCCTGGCAGCAGCAATGGGAGGCCCGTAATCTGTCAGCACCCTATGACAAAATGGAACCCACCAGCAGTGTGAGGAGACCTGAAAGTGGCACATGGCAGAGTGTGGCGATGGAGACAGCAGCAATGGGAGGCCGTACAGGGACCCATGAGAGACTCTGGACCTGGCAGCAGCATGAGGAGGCGGTATAGGGGCCCATGGCAGATTAGGGGCCTGTCAGCAGCTATAGGAGGCCCGTAATCTGCCAGCACCCTATGTCAAAAAATTCTACACACCAGCAGTGTGAGGAGACCTGAAAGTGGCACATGGCAGAGTGTGGCGATGGAGACAGCAGCAATGGGAGGCCGTACAGGGACCCATGACAGACTCTGGACCTGGCAGCAGCATGAGGAGGCGGTATATAGGGGCCCATGGCAGATTAGGGGCCTGGCAGCAGCTATGGGAGGCCCGTAATCTGCCAGCACCCTATGTCAAAAAATTGAACACACCAGCAGTGTGAGGAGACCTGAAAGTGGCACATGTTTGGGGCATGATTCATGGCGGATTTAGTCAGTTGTGTCAGGAACTGGTGGTTTGAAATCCAGACTAATCCACGCCTGATTCATTTTCACAAACGTGAGTCTCTCCACACTTTGGGTGGACAGTCGTGTCCTCCGCGGAGTTACAATACCTCCTGCCGCACTAAACACGCGCTCCGATGCCACGCTACTGGCCGGGCATGACAGCCTTTCAAGGGCAAATTCAGCTAGTTGGGGCCAAAGGTCAAGTTTCGTTGCCCAGTAGTCAAGGGGATTGTCTACCTTGGTTGGCAGGGTGCTGTCCAAGTAGGCCCAAGCCTGTTGTTTGAGCTCCTGCTCCAGGTCCACCTGATGCTGCTGCTGCTGCGGCTGGTTAGTAGTTTCCTCACTGCGCTGGTGAAGAAAGCTACTCATCATCGACTGCAGACTGAGGCAGCCGCTGCTGGTGGAGCTGTCACTGCTCCTACCACCCCACCCCTCCCCTGCTGCCATGGCAGCGGAACGCTAGCGCACAGGGCCCACAGTGTCTGAGGATGGACATTGGCGCAGAAAGGCAGAGACCAACTGACTACATAGGTGGTTTTTATAGTACGTTATTTTGGCCTCCCTCTCAGCAGGTGTGAAAAAGGCCACCATTTTTGAACGGTAGCGAGGGTCCAACAAGGTGGACAGCCAAAAGTCATCCCTCTGTCTGATGGTTATTATTCGGCTGTCGCTACGCAAGCAACTGAGCATGCTATGGGCCATTTGTGCCAAGGAATGTGAGGGACTCCCTGCCTCCATCTCCACAGCATACTGCCACGGTGCGTCTGGGTCCTCTGTCTCCTCCTCCTCCTCCTCTACCAGATGCTCCTGCTCCTCCACTCCTGTCCGCTGAGTGGAAAAACCACCCATTTCACTCAATAATTCCTGAGCACCAATGTCCTCCTCTACCTCCTCCTCTTCTTCCTGTCCTGCCCCCACAGGGGTCATGTGGCGTTGAGATCTGTGCGCCACGTCTACCGCACCCTGACCAGCCATTGTTAACAGCATTTGTTCCAGGACGTGCAACAGAGGAATGACGTCGTTCATCCCATAGTCCTGCCGACTCACGAATAGCGTGGCCTCCTCAAAGGGCCTGAGCAAGTGGCAGGTGTCACACATGAGCTGCCAATGGCTGACATCGAAGTTACACAGGGGAGTACCTTTATCCGCTTGTAACATCAGGAAATCGGTGATGGCCTTTCGCTGTTTGTAAAGGCGGTCTAACATGTGTAGGGTTGAATTCCACCTTGTTGCAACGTCGCAGATCAGGCGATGCTATGGAATTCCGTTCTGCCGCTGCAGCTCAAGGAGGGTGTGCTTTGCGGTGTAGGAATGGCTGAAATGCATGCAAAGTTTACGTGACATTTTAAGGATGTCTTGCAGTGGGATGGTGGATTTTAGGAACCGCTTGACAACCAGATTGAACACGTGAGCCATGCATGGCGCATGGCACAACCTTCCTTGACGCAGAGCAGACACCATGTTCTTTCCGTTGTCGGTCAACATGGTTCCGATTTTCAGTTTGCGCGGAGACAGCCATCTGTCGATTTCTCTGTTCATTACACTGAGAAGTTCCTCCCCTGTGTGACTACGTTCGCCTGGACCTGGCAGCAGCATGAGGAGGCGGTATATAGGGGCCCATGGCAGATTAGGGGCCTGGCAGCAGCTATGGGAGGCCCGTAATCTGCCAGCACCCTATGTCAAAAAATTCAACACACCAGCAGTGTGTGAGGAGACCTGAAAGTGGCACATGGCAGAGTGTGGCGATGGAGATAGCAGCAATGGGAGGCCGTACAGGGACCCATGACAGACTCTGGACTTGGCAGCAGCATGAGGAGGCGGTATATAGGGGCCCATGGCAGATTAGGGGCCTGGCAGCAGCTATGGGAGGCCCGTAATCTGCCAGCACCCTATGTCAAAAAATTGAACACAACAGCAGTGTGTGAGGAGACCTGAAAGTGGCACATGGCAGAGTGTGGCGATGGAGACAGCAGCAATGGGAGGCCGTACAGGGACCCATGAGAGACTCTGGACTTGGCAGCAGCATGAGGAGGCGGTATATAGGGGCCTATGGCAGATTAGGGGCCTGGCAGCAGCTATAGGAGGCCCGTAATCTGCCAGCACCCTATGTCAAAAAATTCAACACACCAGCAGTGTGTGAGGAGACCTGAAAGTGGCACATGGCAGAGTGTGGCGATGGAGACAGCAGCAATGGGAGGCCGTACAGGGACCCATGACAGACTCTGGACTTGGCAGCAGCATGAGGAGGCGGTATATAGGGGCCCATGGCAGATTAGGGGCCTGGCAGCAGCTATGGGAGGCCCGTAATCTGCCAGCACCCTATGTCAAAAAATTCAACACACCAGCAGTGTGTGAGGAGACCTGAAAGTGGCACATGGCAGAGTGTGGCGATGGAGACAGCAGCAATGGGAGGCCGTACAGGGACCCATGAGAGACTCTGGACCTGGCAGCAGCATGAGGAGGCGGTATATAGGGGCCTATGGCAGATTAGGGGCCTGGCAGCAGCTATGGGAGGCCCGTAATCTGCCAGCACCCTATGTCAAAAAATTGAACACACCAGCAGTGTGAGGAGACCTGAAAGTGGCACATGGCATGAGAGACTGTGGACCTGGCAGCAGCATGAGGAGGCGGTATAGGGGCCCATGGCAGATTAGGGGCCTGGCAGCAGCTATGGGAGGCCCGTAATCTGCCAGCACCCTATGTCAAAAAATTCAACACACCAGCAGTGTGTGAGGAGATCTGAAAGTGGCACATGGCAGAGTGTGGCGATGGAGACAACCCACCGACTGTTTTGCTCGCTGCCAAGCTGCCACCCTCTTCTCCTGATGATGCGGAAGCAATAGCCTGATGACGACGAGGCTGCCAAGTGCGATCAGCCTCATCATCATCAATTAGGCTCTCCGCCTCACTACTAGCCCCCTCGGCTGCGTGTGGGTCAGGAGACAGACCTGTCTCTACACCGGCTACCGAGCCACTCTCCTCGCCACTACTTCTTCGCCTGGCTGCTGAAGAGGCGGATGTCTCCCCCCGTTCCTGACCGCCCTCTGTTAGCTCTTCCTCATTGTACTGGATGACACCGGGAGCACTAGCCTCTGGCTGCAAATAGTGCTGCCTCGACCCCTTCCTCTGCTGCCACGTCTGCTCGCTCCTAAAACATTGCCTCCTCTGCCACTCCTCTGCATGTTGTCTGACATACTCTTTAATTAAACGATTCTGTGTCACTGAGTAACAATTCTGTGTCCCTGAGTAACGTTTCTGTGGCCCTAAGTAACAGTTCTGTGGCCCTAAGTAACAGTTCTGTGGCCCTCAGTAACAATTCTGTGTCTGTCCCTGAGTAACAATTCTGTGTCCCTCAGTAACAATTCTGTGTCCCTGAGTAACAATTCTGTGTCCCTGAGTAACGTTTCTGTGGCCCTAAGTAACAGTTCTGTGGCCCTAAGTAACAGTTCTGTGGCCCTCAGTAACAATTCTGTGTCTGTCCCTGAGTAACAATTCTGTGGCCCTCAGTAACAATTCTGTGGCCCTCAGTAACAATTCTGTGTCCCTGAGTAACAATTCTATGTCTGTCCCTGAGTAAGAATTCTGTGTCTGTCCCTGAGTAACGTTTCTGTGTCCCTAAGTAACGGTTCTGTGGCCCTCAGTAACAATTCTGTGTCCCTGAGTAACAATTCTGTGTCTGTCCCTGAGTAACAATTCTGTGGCCCTAAGTAACGGTTCTGTGGCCCTCAGTAACAATTCTGTGTCCCTGAGTAACAATTCTGTGTCTGTCCCTGAGTAACAATTCTGTGGCCCTAAGTAACGGTTCTGTGGCCCTCAGTAACAATTCTGTGTCCCTCAGTAACAATTCTGTGTCCCTCGGTAACAATTATGTGTCCCTCAGTAACAATTCTGTGTCTGTCCCTGAGTAACAATTCTGTGTCTGTCCCTGAGTAACGTTTCTGTGGCCCTAAGTAACGGTTCTGTGGCCCTCAGTAACAATTCTGTGTCCCTCAGTAACAATTCTGTGTCTGTCCCTGAGTAACAATTCTGTGTCTGTCCCTGAGTAACAATTCTGTGTCCCTGAGTAACGTTTATGTGGCCCTAAGTAACATTTCTGTGGCCCTCAGTAACAATTCTGTCTGTCCCTGAGTAACAATTCAGTGTCTGTCCCTGAGTTACAATTCTGTGTCTGTCCCTGAGTAACAATTCTGTGTCCCTCAGTAACAATTCTGTGTCCCTGAGTAACAATTCTGTGTCCCTCAGTAACAATTATGTGTCCCTCAGTAACAATTCTGTGTCCCTGAGTAACAATTCTGTGTCTGTCCCTGAGTAAGAATTCTGTGTCTGTCCCTGAGTAACGTTTCTGTGGCCCTAAGTAACGGTTCTGTGGCCCTCAGTAACAATTCTGTGTCCCTGAGTAACAATTCTGTGTCTGTCCCTGAGTAACAATTCTGTGGCCCTAAGTAACGGTTCTGTGGCCCTCAGTAACAATTCTGTGTCCCTGAGTAACAATTCTGTGTCTGTCCCTGAGTAACAATTCTGTGGCCCTAAGTAACGGTTCTGTGGCCCTCAGTAACAATTCTGTGTCCCTCAGTAACAATTCTGTGTCTGTCCCTGAGTAACAATTCTGTGGCCCTAAGTAACGGTTCTGTGGCCCTCAGTAACAATTCTGTGTCCCTGAGTAATGTTTCTGTGGCCCTAAGTAACGGTTCTGTGGCCCTCAGTAACAATTCTGTGTCCCTCAGTAACAATTATGTGTCTGTCCCTGAGTAACAATTCTGTGGCCCTAAGTAATGGTTCTGTGGCCCTCAGTAACAATTCTGTGTCCCTGAGTAACGTTTCTGTGGCCCTAAGTAACGGTTCTGTGGCCCTCAGTAACAATTCTGTGTCCCTGAGTAACAATTCTGTGTCTGTCCCTGAGTAACAATTCTGTGGCCCTAAGTAATGGTTCTGTGGCCCTCAGTAACAATTCTGTGTCCCTCAGTAACAATTATGTGTCTGTCCCTGAGTAACAATTCTGTGGCCCTAAGTAACGGTTCTGTGGCCCTCAGTAACAATTCTGTGTCCCTGAGTAACAATTCTGTGTCTGTCCCTGAGTAACAATTATGTGGCCCTAAGTAACAGTTCTGTGTCCCTCAGTAACAATTCTGTGTCCCTCAGTAACAATTCTGTGTCTGTCCCTGAGTAACAATTCTGTGGCCCTAACTAACGTTTCTGTGGCCCTAAGTAACAGTTCTGTGGCCCTCAGTAACAATTCTGTGTCCCTGAATAACGTTTATGTGTACCTAAGTAACGGTTCTGTGGCCCTCAGTAACAATTCTGTGTCCCTGATTAACGTTTCTGTGGCCCTAAGTAACGGTTCTGTGGCCCTCAGTAACAATTCTGTGTCCCTCAGGAACAATTCTGTGTCTGTCCCTGAGTAACAATTCTGTGGCCCTAATTAACGGTTCTGTGGCCCTCAGTAACAATTCTGTGTCCCTGAGTAACGTTTCTGTGGCCCTAAGTAACGGTTCTGTGGCCCTCAGTAACAATTATGTGTCCCTGAGTAACAATTCTGTGTCTGTCCCTGAGTAACAATTCTGTGGCCCTAAGTAACGGTTCTGTGGCCCTCAGTAACAATTCTGTGTCCCTGAGTAACGTTTCTGTGGCCCTAAGTAACAATTCTGTGGCCCTCAGTAACAATTCTGTGTCTGTCCCTGAGTAACAATTCTGTGTCCCTAACTAACGTTTCTGTGGCCCTAAGTAACAGTTCTGTGGCCCTCAGTAACAATTCTGTGTCCCTGAATAACGTTTATGTGGACCTAAGTAATGGTTCTGTGGCCCTCAGTAACAATTCTGTGTCCCTGATTAACGTTTCTGTGGCCCTCAGTAACAATTCTGTGTCCCTGAGTAACGTTTCTGTGGCCCTAAGTAACGGTTCTGTGGCCCTCAGTAACAATTCTGTGTCCCTGAGTAACAATTCTGTGTCTGTCCCTGAGTAACAATTCTGTGGCCCTAAGTAACGGTTCTGTGGCCCTCAGTAACAATTCTGTGTCCCTGAGTAACGTTTCTGTGGCCCTAAGTAACAATTCTGTGGCCCTCAGTAACAATTCTGTGTCTGTCCCTGAGTAACAATTCTGTGTCCCTAACTAACGTTTCTGTGGCCCTAAGTAACATTTCTGTGGCCCTCAGTAACAATTCTGTGTCCCTGAGTAACGTTTCTGTGGCCCTAAGTAACAATCCTGTGTCCCTGAGTAACGTTTCTGTGGCCCTAAGTAACGGTTCTGTGGCCCTCAGTAACAATTCTGTGTCCCTGAGTAACAATTCTGTGTCCCTGAGTAACAATTCTGTGGCCCTAAGTAACGGTTCTGTGGCCCTCAGTAACAATTCTGTGGCCCTCAGTAACAATTCTGTGTCTGTCCGAGTAACAATTCTGTGGCCCTAACTAGCGTTTCTGTGGCCCTAAGTAACAGTTCTGTGGCCCTCAGTAACAATTCTGTCTGTTCCTGAGTAACAATTCTGTGGCCCTAACTAACATTTCTGTGGCCCTAAGTAACAGTTCTGTGGCCCTCAGTAACAATTCTGTGTCTGTCCCTGAGTAACAATTCTGTGGCCCTATCTAACGTTTCTGTGGCCCTAAGTAACAATTCTCTGGCACTCAGTAACAATTCTGTCTGTCCCTGAGTAACAATTCTGTGGCCCTAACTAACGTTTCTGTGGCCCTAAGTAACAGTTCTATGGCCCTCAGTAACAATTCTGTGTCTGTCCCTGAGTAACAATTCTGTGGCCCTAACTAACGTTTCTGTGGCCAGAAGTAACAATTCTCTGGCACTCAGTAACAATTCTGTCTGTCCCTGAGTAACAATTATGTGGCCCTAATAACGTTTCTGTGGCCCTAAGTAACAGTTCTGTGGCCCTCAGTAACAATTCTGTCTGTCCCTGAGTAACAATTCTGTGGCCCTAACTAGCGTTTCTTTGGCCCTAAGTAACGATTCTGTGGCCCTCATTAACAATTCTGTGTCCCTAAGTAATGGTTCTCTGTCCCTAAGTATCGTTTCTCTGTCCCCAAGTAACGTTTCTGTGGCCCTAACTCTGTCCCTAATACAGAGCGGTCTGCCTCTCTTGAATGACTGGAGGCAAATGAAGAATTCTAAAATGGCCGCCATTTATAGCTCGACCATTACACAGTGCTGGCTGGCTGGCTGCTGATTGGCTAATGCGATCACATGTCATTAAGGAATGCATTATGGGTCAGCGCGCCTTGTCTGCGCGCCTTCCCAGACATCCCCGCTCCGTCGCCGCACATGTCCGCCGCCATTTTAGGAAAAATTTTGATTCGCGCGTCCGAAGTAGGCTATTTTTCGGATTCGTCGCGAATCGAAAATTTTCCCATATTCGACTCGAATTCCACTTCGCCTGCTTCGATTCGCTCATCTCTAGCTACAATGTTCTGTGAGGATGATTTTGTGTTGGCCCAAATGCGGTCCCATTCAGACGGGTCAAATGTCTTTCCCATATCCACTTCCCACCTATGGGTATACAGAGGGGGGGACGTGGTAACCGAAGTAGTGAAGAGTGAATATAAGCAGGAGATAAGCCCACGTCTATGGGGGTCTTTGTAGCACGCTCGTTCAAAGAAAGACATGGTGTCTGGCCGATTGGTTATTGTGGTATAGGGGGCGTAAAAGTGTTGTAGCTGCAAGTATCGGAATATCTCGGAGGCTGGGAGGCTATGCGTTTCCCGCAGCGAGGCAAAGGATTTAAACTTATTCCTCTGTAGGAAATGATGTGTACGGAGTAAATTAGCAGAGGACCAGGCTTTCAATAAAAGGGGTGTCTGCCAAGCTGGGGGGAAAGCTGGATTTCACAGGAACGAGAGCATAGGATTATGTGGTGATTGGAGAAGATAGCGGGTTTTCAGTTTGTCCCATAAGGATAGAAAGTGAGAAGTGATGGGGTTGGTTATAGAGATCCGTCGGCCTCAACCAGAGTAAGTTTGCGGTAGATAAAGGGTCACATTCTATCGATTCAAGCGCAACCCATTGAGGGATTTCAAAAGTTGCATGATATTTAGGCAACTGGGCTAAATGCGCTGCCTGATAATATTTGTTAATGTCAGGTAGGCCCAAACCTCCACTGAGCTTAGGGCGATAGAGGGTGGAGCGAGGTATACGAGGACGAGTATTGCCCCATACATAGGAAGAGATGCGACGCTGCAGTGTGCGGAGGTAGTGAGGGGGGACTGGGACTGGGAGGACTCTAAATAGATATAGAATTTTTGGGAGGATTGACATCTTGATAACTGCTATTCTGCCGAGCCATGCGAGGGGGAGGGAAGACCGTTTGGTCAGAAGGGTTGAGAGGTGGTTTAGCATCGGAAGATAGTTAGCTGCGTAAAGAACTGATAATCTAGGAGTCAGTTTGCTACCCAGGAAAGGGATATGACGCTGTGACCATGGGAATGGTAAAATCTGCTGCAAGTGCGATAACTCTAAAGGGGAGAGGGAAATGTTGAGTGCAGGAATTACTTTTTTTAACTAATAATGGCGGCGATCAGCGACTTATAGCAGGACTGCGGCGGACATTCTTACACACGGGGGGGAACTGACTTGGTGTCACTGACTATCATAACCTACCACTAAAGAACAACCCAAACCTCCCCCTGTCCACATAGGGGACTGATAATATATAATTGTAATTGAGTGACCCCCTCAGGGAGTAAAGACACAACACAGGTGACCAATGTCAATGATAAATACAGTTTCAAGAAAAAGTATGTGAACCCCTTGGGAATCCGTGGAGTTTTGCATGAATTGGGCATAAAATGTGCTCTGAACGTCATCTAAGTCACAACAATAGAAGAACACAGTCTGCTGAACATAATACTACACAAACATTAGATGTTGCCATGGTTTAATTGCACATAACATGTAAATATTCACAGTGCAGGGAGGAAAAAGTATGTGAGGCCCTAGCTTAATGACTTCTCCCAGAGCTAATTGGAGCCAGGAGTGAGCCAACCTTGACTCCAATCAGTGTGATGATATTGGATGTGTTGCTGACAGCTGTCCTGCCCTTAAAAAACACACACCTGTTTTGGGTTTACTGGTTTCAAGAAGCACTGTCTGATGTGAACCATGCCTCGCAGAAAAGAGCTCTCAGAAGACCTACGATCAAGAATTGTTGACTTGCATGAAGCTGGAAAGGGTTACAAAAGTATCTCCAAAAGCCTTGATGTTCATGTTTATAAACAATGTTACTTTGTATCTCTCCATCTCCTGTCTGATCAATGTTTATAAACACTATCAGATTTTATAGCTGGTAAGTGCGAGGAAGGAGCAGCAGTGTTGCAGAAGGCCAGGATGTACCAAACAAGTCCCATGTTTTTTTGGGGTTTTTTTTTTGAGCATATGTAATACATTCAATGTGCAGAAGTACTCAGGCTTCTGAGGTTCAACAGTTGTGGTCAGAAGAACCTACCTCTCTGCACTGTACAGACATCATGAAAATTAACCTGTTGGTTTATTGAGGACGTTTCCATAGAATGGCGGCCAATGGCTCCTCCAGGTGAAGAGTAAATGTTATCAGTTTTGTTTATTTTATAATCTGCTTTTACTGTAGATTGAAATGACAAAGCCATGTCTCACCATCTGCCCCACTATTTATAGAAGAAGAAAGAGGCACCGTCTCACACCGCCCTTGGCCTCAGATCTGTTTACCACCTGAGCCAAGAACAGGGCAGACAGCTGGTCCCTGTGTTACTTGAGAGTCCAAGGACGGCGATTATCTGCTCATCACTATCCCTGGAATTACAGTCAGCAGATGTCACTTCGCCACTTCTACAAAACATAAAAAACACACACTTCATTTTTTTACTGGTGTTCATACAGATACATTTATATAACTCTAACATATACCACAGGGATGTACAGAGAACACTGAGCCAGTCACATCAGTGTCTGTACCAGAGGAGCTTACACTCTAATGTCCCCTCCCCCACAGTCACATCAGTCTCTGTACCAGAGGAGCTTACACTCTAATGTCCCCTCCCCCACAGTCACACACTATTATTATACATTTATATAGCTCTGACATATACTGCAGTGCTGTACAGGGGACACTGAGCCAGTCACATCAGTCTCTGTACCAGAGGAGCTTACACTCTAATTTCCCCTCCCCCACAGTCACATCAGTCTCTGTACCAGAGGAGCTGACACTCTAATGTCCCCCCACAGTCACACACTATTATTATTATACATTTATATAGCTCTGACATATACCGCAGTGCTGTACAGAGAACACTGAGCCAATCACATCAGTCTCTGTACCAGAGGAGCTTACACTCTAATGTCCCCCCCCCCCCCACAGTCACATCAGTCTCTGTACCAGAGGAGCTTATACTCTAATGTCCCCTCCCCCACAGTCACATCAGTCTCTGTACCAGAGGAGCTTACACTCTAATGTCCCCTCCCCCACAGTCACATCAGTCTCTGTACCAGAGGAGCTTACACACTAATGTCCCCTCCCCCACAGTCACATCAGTCTCTGTACCAGAGGAGTTTACACTCTAATGTCCCCTCCCCCCTCAGTCACATCAGTCTCTGTACCAGAGGAGCTTACACTCTAATGCCCCCTCCCCCAGTCACATCAGTCTCTGTACCAGAGGAGCTTACACTCTAATGTCCCCTCCCCCCACAGTTACACACTATTATTACACATTTCTATAGCTCTGATGCACACCACAATGCTCCAGTCAGTTGCTCATAATCGAGGCCAGAGGATCAATATAACAGCCAGGCATCTGGGTTTTTCAATGACAGCCTCCATGTTTTTCTGATGACAGATGACTTCCTTGAAGCCACATCTGAGTAAAAGACTCAAAGTTTATCTAAAGCCATTTTTTTTTGTTTTCTTTTGGATAGAATAGAAAAGGGTTAAAACCCCTGTCAGTTTTATTTTTGTTTTTAAATTCACTTTGTATCCCACTGTGATTTTCCTTCACTTCTTGTCACACAGACACAAGAAAACATATGAGGAACCCATCACGTAGACAGTTGTCACCACAACAGGTGTCCTTGTTGGATGAATACTTCTCTCCCTGTTCTGGTGAAAACTCCAAATTTGAACTTTCCTCAGTGATAAAATGGCCACCAGGACTTACAAAGAAGATGAATGAAGCAGGGAGACAGACATCTATAATAACTCAACAGAGGTTCTAACCAGGGGTGGACTGACCATTTGGAAACTCAGGCACTGGCCGGGGGCCTGGGCCAGTAGGGGGCCCCATGAGATGCCCCTGGTACCTTTTTCATAGGCTTTTTTGAGTTTGGGCAAGGACACAGGGGCCCCATGATCCCCTATTGCCCGGGGGCCCCATGAGTTGTCAGTCCGCCCCTGGTTCTATCCCTTACTTTATTCAAAACTAATAAGGTTGGGATTTAGAAAACCTTTTGGACATACTTATAAAAAAAAAATGTGCAGTTGTTCTTCCTTTGAAAGTGCATGTTCATTTGTTCTGGGGGCAAAATCTGATTGAAAGTGTCAATAGGGAAAATACTGCATGGTGGCCACTAGATGGCACTGCCCATCATAGGAAATAAGTATGCCCTTCAGCACTATTCAGTGGCAAAATGTGATATTTTCCCCATTCACACATTCGACCTGCAGGGAATATAACCTGAGAAGGTCCCAATGACATATATATATATATATATATATACTGTATATATATATATAATTTTTTAATTTTTATTTAAATTGTTATCATACAACTTTTCTGATTCCAGCAACCCTCCATCGGGACCAGAACAGCCAAAAAATATAAGCCAAGGTAATATCATGAAGGCTTAATAACCAAGTACCCTAAGTTAATTGCCTCCATATTGATGAAGCTTTTGGTGAAGTGTTCATACTACATCTTATCAGTCAGTCTTATCACCATAAATCTTAAATAAAGTGATGGAGACCCTCAATAATCTATTGGTGAGTCTTCCACTCTCCATAATTGTAATTTGTTGAATTCTCATGGTCTCAGTAGTAAATTGTCATCAAAGTGCAGACAAGAGCCTCTTGCATCAGATGAATGACCGCTGCACTATTATCAGACAAGAACGATCAATAGTGACTCATCGCCCTCTCTGATTGCTGGAAATCTTCCCATACATAAAAAGTATGTCGATACAACAAGACGGGGCGGAGGTGTTCGCGGATGTGCTAATGCAATCCCGATACTGCTAACAAGGGAAGACTATGTACATTGGACGCTAAGCAAATTAAGCTACAAGAGTCTCGGCTGAAAGTTTTAATGGGAAATATATTACAGTTACCTTTCGGGATGTCTTTAGAGTTTAGAGAAATGGCTGCCATATTCTCCACCAGCAATCTGCCAGATCCAACCCTGTGGACCAATTCAAAGATCTGCCTCTGATAGTCTTTTTATTCTATTTTTTAGTGTGATCAGAATATTAGAAACCCCCCCCCACACACACACACACACACACCATCACTGTCTCACTCTTTGGGTTTTTGGCTTCTTGGGGGAAAACCATAGGACACTCACTATTTTACCTAAAGCCTCTTATACTCAATAATAAATACCTTCTGTTTGCTTGTTTGGGTATAAACTATCCCCCTTCATTCTAATATGAATGATGCTGTCAAGCTTATCCACCTTACCAATCACTTAGTATCCACCACCCCTCTCTGTCAATCCCTCCACTGGTCTCTGGTCAGTGTCCTCCACCTCTCTGTGCTAATCCCTCCACCAGACTCTGCTAAGTGTCTACCACCCCTCTCTGCCATTCCCTTCAATGGTCTCCGCTCAGTGTCCTCCACCCCTCTCTGCCATTCCCTTCACTGGTCTCCACTCAGTGTCCTCCACCCCTCTCTGCCATTACCTTCACTGGTCTCCGCTCAGTGTCCTCCATCCCTCTCTGTCATTCCCTTCACTGGTCTCCGCTCAGTGTCCTCCGCCCCTCTCTGCCATTCCCTTCACTGGTCTCCGCTCAGTGTCCACCACCCCTCTCTGCCATTCCCTTCACTGGTCTCCGCTCAGTGTCCTCCACCCCTCTCTGCCATTCCCTTCACTGGTCTCCTCTCAGTGTCCTCCATCCCTCTCTGCCATTCCCTTCACTGGTCTTTGCTCAGTGTCCTCCACCCCATCTGCTAATCCCTCTACTGGACTCTGCTCAGTGTCCACCACCCCTCTCTGCAATTCCCTCCACTGGCCTCCGGTCATTGTCCTCCACCCCTCTGTGCTAATCTCTACACTAGACTCTGCTCAGTCTCCCCTACCTATCTCTGCAATACCCTCCATTGGCCTCGTTCATTGTCCACCACTCCTCTCTGCCCGTCCCTTCACTGGCTTATGCTACGTGTCCTCCACCCCTCTCTGTCAATCCTTCCACTGATCTCCAGCCAGTCTCCTCAACACCTCTCTGCCAATCCCTCCACTGGACTCTGCTTAGTGCCCTCCACTTTTCTCTGCCAATCCCTCCACTGGCCTCTGCTAAGGGTCCACTACCCATCTCTGCAGATCCCCCCACAGGACTCTTCTCAGTGACCTTCACCCTGCTCTTCCAATTACTTTTCTGGCCTCTGCTTAGTGTCCTCCACACCTCTCTGCCAATCCCTCCACTGGATTCTGGTCAGTGTCCACCACCCCTCTCTACTGATTCCTCCACTGGTCTCTGCTTAGTGTTCGTCACTCTTCTCTGCTAATCCTCTCATTGGTTTCCAATCTCCAGACAAATATAATTCAAAATAGTAACAGAAACATACTTGAGGTGATTAGAGCCATATTAGTGCACTTACTACAGAAACAATTGAGTACTATTTGTGATACTTTTTTTATTTGCACTAATATAAAATTTTCAGGACAAGCTTTCAAGGTATTTCCCCTTCTTCAAGGTCCAAACAATCTATCTCTCTCTGAGGGAAAATAAAAATTCACACAAACAAATGTACAGCATCAATGGTTATACAACTAGGATTAAACTAGAGATAAAGACTGGGGGGTGGGTGTTGGGATGACAGTCACAGAAGGGGTTGCAAAACTGTTGGATAATGAACCATAAAAAACAATCCTTAACTGTTCCCAGAGCTACTTCACCATCCACATCTCAAGATATCACCCAAACTGTTCTCTCTGTTCCTCCCAAGAACGTCTGCTCTCTAGTTCCCTCATCACCTCCTCTCATCATCACCTTCAGGACTCCTCCAGATCTTCTCCCATCCTCTAAAAGTTCCTTCCCCAATCTATCTGGATATCTCCTACTATGTCCACCTTTATGTGATCTCTGAGAATGTATCTCTTTAGGGAATCCTATCTCGCCTCAACCTAACCACAAAATGTTTCTTTCCTAATCAATTCTTCTTCTCACAGTTCTTACCTTCGTATCATTTGTACCAATCTATTAGATCAGGGGTTTCCAAATTTTCTAAACAAAGGGCCAGTTTACTGTCACCCAGACTGTAGCCAGTGAGACTAAAAAATGCCTCAGCATCAGTGTTGACATTGTTTCAGGCAGGTGGTCAGTGGGAGTAAAGAAAACATTACATAGCACCTGTGGTCAGTAGGAGGATGAATAGGAACTTCATTGGTATCAGTGGGTGGAATAGTGCCCCATTGTTGGTGACAGCTGGAATAGTGCCTCATCATTGGTGTCAATGGATGGAATGGTGCCTTATCATTGGTGTCATCGGGAGCAATAGTGCCTTATCATTAGTGTCAGTGGGAGGAATAGTGCCTCATATCAATCAGAGGATATTGCCAGATTCTCCCACCTGAGCTGTGTATCTCTTCAACTCCTCCAGAGTTCCCATGGGCATCTTGGCTGCTTCTCTGATTAATGCTCTCCTTGCCCGGCCTGTCAGTTTAGGTGGACGGCCATGTCTTGGTAGGTTTGCAGTTGTGTCATACTCTTTCCATTTTGATGATGGATTGAACAGTGCTCTGTGAGATGTTCAAAGCTTGGGATTTTTTTATAACCTAACCCTGCTTTAGACGTCTCCACAATTTTATCCCTGACCTGTCTGGTGTGTTCCTTGGCCTTCATGATGCTGTTTGTTCACTAATGTTCTCTAACAAACCTTTGAGGGCTTCACAGAACAGCTGTATTTATACTGAGATCACATGACACACAGGTGGACTGTATTTACTAATTAGGTGACTTCTGAAGGCAATTGATTCCACTAGATTTTAGTTAGGGGTATCAGAGTAAAGGGGGGTGAATACAAATGCACGCCACGCTTTTCAGATATTTATTTTTAAAAAATGTTGAAAACCATTTATCATTTTCCTTCCACTTCACAATTATGTGCTACTTTGTGTTGGTCTATCACATAAAATCCCAATAAAATACATTGACATTTTTGGATGTAACATGAAAAATGTCAAGGGGTATGAATACTTTTCAAGGCACTGTATTGTTCTGACACATTCTGTTACATTTTCAGAGATGTATTTATTATTCTTTAGTTATAATCAATCAACACCCAATCAAATATACTGCTCAAAAAGATTAAAGGAACACTTTGAAAACACATCAGATCTCAACGGGGAAAAATATCATGCTGAATATCTATACTGACATGGACGGGGTAATGTGTTAGGAACGGAAGGATGCCCCATCATTTGATGGAAATGAAAACTATCAACCTAGAGAGAAGTGAATTCAAAGACATCCAAAATCAAAGTGAAAAAAAATGATACAGCAGGCGAGTCCATTTTGCTGAAATTTCATTGCAGCGACTCAGAATGGTCCTCAGTAGTCTGTGTGGCCCCCACGTGCTTGTATGCATGCCTGACAACGTCGGGGGAGGCTCCTAATGAGACACAGTATGGTGTCCTGAAGGCTTTCCTCCCAGATCTGGACCTAGGAGGTGCAACCTGGTGGCGTTGGATGGACCGAAACATGATATCCCAGAGGTGTTCTATTGGATTTAGGTCAGGCGAGGCCCTTCAATGGTATCAATTCCTTCATCCTCCAGGAACTGCCTTCATACTCTCGCCACATGAGGCCGGTCATTGTCATGCACCAGGAGGAACCCAGGACCCACTGCACCAGCGTAGGGTCTGACAATGGGTCCAAGGATTTCATCCTGATACCTAATGGTAGTCAGGGTGCCATTGTCTAACCTGTAGAGGTCTGTGACCCCCCACCAAAACAGTCATGCTGAACGATGTTACAGGCAGCAGAACATTCTTCTCTTCACAGCTTCTCCAGATCCTTTCACATCTGTCACTTGTGCTCAGGGGGAACCTGCTCTCATCTGTGAAAAGCACAGGGTGCCAGTGGTGGACCTGCCAATTCTGGTGTTCAGTGTCAAATGCCAATCTAGCTCTATGGTGCCGGGCAGTGAGCACAGAGCCCATTAGAGTACATCAGGCCCTCACGCCACCCTCATGAACTCTGTTTCTGACTGTTTGGTCAGAGACATTCACACCAGTGGCCTGCTGGAGGTCATTTTGTAGGGCTCTGGTAGTTCACGTCCTGTTCCTCCTTGCACAAAGGAGCAGATACCGGTTCTGCTGATGGGTTAAGGAATCTCCTTCATGTTCTTGAGACTGTGCTGGGAGACACAGCAAACATTCTGGCAATGGCACTTATTGATGTGCCATCCTGAAGGAGTTGGACTGCCTGAGCAACCTCTGTAGGGTCCAGGTATCGCATCAACCTACCAGTAGTAACACTAACCCTAGCCAAATGCAAAATTAGAGAAAAACAGTCAGAAAGGATGAGTAGGGAAAAAATGTCAGTGGCCTCCACCTGTAAAACCATTCCTGTTTTGGGGGTCGTCTCATTGTTGCCCATCTAGTGCACCTGTTAATTTCATTAACACCAAAGCAGCTGAAACTGCGCCAACCAGGGGCAGACTGACAACTCATGGGGCCCCCGGGAAATAGGGGATCATGGGGCCCCTGTGTCCTTGACCAAACTCTAAAAAACCTATGAAAAAGGTACCAGGGGCATCTCATGGATCCCCCTACTGACCCCGGGCCCTCGGGCAGCACCCGAGTTTCCAAATGGTCAGTCCGCCCCTGCTTGGAGACACTCTCTGTGAACACCCTGTATCTGTGCAGCGATAGGCTGCATCCAGACAGGCAGATAGGACCCTGTGTTTGCAGTTAGATGCCCGGTGTGGCAAGGCTTTATTTTCTATTTGCATTTTTGTGCTGTTTTGAATATATGCACCTTGTGTTCACCAGTCTTGTAAATAAAGCACAACTTTATTCACCAAGATCCGGCTGTCGTGCTGAGCCTCTTCCACCATCCTCTAACTCATCCAAGGGGTCAAACACAACCCGCTACTGGGCTAATCCCTCACGATATGTACAAATAAAATGTAATCAATTTTATACACAATTCCTGGTGTGGTACCATTAACATTCTATGTAGTTTTTCTGGGAGGGTTTTTTTCAGCATTGTGGGTTGAAGCCTGCATTAGGCGCACCAATTTTCTCTTACTGTTAGGCATTGAACTACTTTTTTTAAAGTGTGCCTAAACCCAGTAGCAAAAATGTAACCTATTGGAGGGTATCAGTCCTAAGGTGTGGGGGGTTGCAGAGTTTATCTTTTTTCATGCTTTCTTGCCTTGCTTTTTCTTAACAACATGGGGGGGGGGGGGTAGTTTTGTTGTTCACAGAGCAGAAATGATAGCATGAGATTTCAGCGCTTCAGAAGAACTGTCATCATCTCAGACAGAAAGTTACAAGCTCACTGAATTTCTGGCAGGGCCAACATGTATTTTTGTACTTATTGAACAGATTAAAAAAGGCTTCTATGGAATATTTAATAGACCAAAAAGGAGTAAATACAATAAGGTTATTGTTAGGGTTTCCATCATTAGACCAGTCTGGAATGATGGGCATGTGTGTCATAAGCCCATGTCATAAGCATACCTATATAGATCCCTGGGTCATTGAAACCCACAAGACCTTTAACGATTTAGCACCCTCCTAGTGTAGGTTGCTAGGCAAATTTAGTGTTGGCTCCTTCTGTAATCAAGGGAGCAGTAATTGTTTGGGCTTGTTCAGGGTCTCACAGGCTAGGATTTTGATTGCCTCCCCTTGTCTCTGTAGTAAACTTCCAGGGCTTAGGGTGGGAGTTTCAAATAAATCAGCTTGCATGTTTATAAGATTTCAGCTAATCCCTGGAGGGGAAATGTTCAGTAGGGGACTGAAAGTAAATAAATGTTCAGACACTGGAGAGCAGAGTTTCTTCTCCCCATGAGGGTTCCAGAGGTGCAGTCAGCCTGTGGATTGGAGAATTGATCTAGGAGGCTTCAGAGGTGCCAGGATCAAAGGCTTAATGTGCTTTGCTCAGAGCTGATTGCAGACCCACATCACAAGAGATCCAGTTCTGAGAGGCGCCATCTCATTCACTGTGTTGTGTTTGGAGAAAGCTGGAAAGAGGCATAGGGATGTGTGAGTAGTGATCTTAAACTGATCCCCAAGACTGTGTTGGATGCTGCACTGGGTGTGCATAGTTGCTCATTGGCATAGGGTAACCAGATGCCCAAAAACTTTCCCAATGGTCTTCAGCTGTGGGGCCTCGGACTGTTCACAATTAGCCACTACTGCTAGAAAGACTGTTCTCCATTCAATAACTACTGTTGAGCATTTTTCAGTATCCCATGCCCAATCCTTATTCTGTTTCATGTTTTACTAGCAATACATCACAAAAAACAACAACTGCTAGGCCAGCCTTTCTCAATCTTTTCAACACAGAGGAACCCTTGAAATAACTTTTCTGCTCTCAGGGAACCACTGGTAAAAACTACTATATCTACAACTCATGATACCTCAGCGTGATGGTCATTAAGTAGAATGTTCCTTACACTTGTGGTCATTGGTTAGAAATAACCACTTACAGATAGCTAAAAATATCAATGGTTTTGGCAGAAACTTATCTGAGAGGCAGAAATTTCTCATTGCTCAAGGAACCCCTAGCAACCTCTGGAGGAACCCTGGTTGAGAAATCCTGCCCTAGGCTGTTTGTTGGAGCCAGAGTGATTAGACTGTTGCTTGGGTGGCTGGTGACCTTTGTGCTGTTTGGAGGAGAACCAGTAAAAATCAGTGGCTCCTGTGGGGTTATCACTACACAACAACCAGACAGATCAGAGACCCTTCTAGGTACTGTAGCACCTTCCTAGATATGTCCTAGGTTTAGATAGCTAGATTTAGTATGTGTTTTGATGGTGGGTTTGGTTGCCATACTATTGCGAGGCCTACTGAGGTGGGCAACCTGAGGGCCTGAATGTGAGACACAGGTGCTGGTAAGAGCTGACTGAGGGGCTGTCTGCTGAAGATCTGGTCTGGTGTCATGGAAGAAGGCAACCAACACTTTGGGCCTTGTGGGTACAGACACTTCTACAGGATCTTAGAGACAGTGTGCTGCTAATACTCTTTTGGTGGTAGACAGTCAGCTGTGGGTCTAACTTAAGGGGTCACAGGCTGGTGTCCTGAAGAGCCATTTCCAGTGGTGTATTTATTTCTTGTGCTGCCCTAGGCAACACTAAAAATGCCCCCCCTCACCCAGCACTCCCCAAAGCCCCTGCCACTCTCTTCCAACCACCCCCTCCCCGGTCCCTGCCACAGGAAATTTTCACCATTGATCCAGCCCCCCCCCCCCCCATCCCGAGAGAGAGAGTTAGTCAAGCACTGACCTTAACCTCTAACCTCTCTGGAAAGCAGCCAGCCATCCCCTGAGCCAAGCCCAGTGTCTTTCTTCCTTGTATGGGAAGCCTACATCCTCCAACATCGTGTAGCTTGCTCGGATTCCATGGCAGAGCCTCACCAGGTCCCTTTGTCCATCTAACCTTTTACTTTGCTCTTGTGGCTCTAAGAAAGAGATTTATAGGTAACTACCATTACTACCACTACCTTAAAGCTGAAGTCTACTGTTTGTAACAAGCAGGGACTTTAAAATAGCTTGCTCTGAAGAATACCCAAGTCCTCCAATTGTACATAAATCTTGTTTTTGGAGTATCCCATCTAATTCCCTCAACCCTATCCAAGTTCTCCAAAAATAAAAACACCCCCTAGACGGGTCATTGTAGACATGTATGAATGAGCCTATGTGCCTGGCTGGGGGCTAAGCTGGTGGGTAAGATCTGGGCAGTATTCCTGTGGCTCCTAAGGGAGTAATGCTACAATAGAAATATAGAAATAAACTTTTAAAAAGTCTGTTAATCACTTCCAGTCCGGACACTTTCACCCCCTTCCCCCCAGGCAAATTTTCAGCTTTCAGCATTAACACACTTTGAATGACAATTGTGTGGTCATGCAACACTGTACCCATGTGAATTTGTAGCATTTTGTTTGAGACAGATAAAGCTTTATTTTGGTGGTATTTATTCACCGCTGGGATTTTAATTTTTTTTGCTATGCAAAAGTCCAAAAAATTTGAAAACAAGTTTTTTCTTATAAACTTTTGCAAATAAATAATAATAATTCATCCTAAATCTTGGCAAAAATGTATTCTGTTAACTTTTTAGTAAAAAACAAAATAACCCAAATTAGTTTATAACCAAAAAATATAATTTTTAAACATTTTTTTAAACTTTTTTTTATATTATTATTTGTGTTTCTTTACATACTGTCATCCTAGCAGTACAGTGTCACCATGGTGACACTGTACTACTTGTGGGGGGTGATGAAGATTGGATTTTGTTTTTACAATGACTGCTTTTACACCCATAAAGGCTGTAAAAGCAATAATTTCTGCATTCTTGCAGCCATTGAGAACTACTGTGTGAGCTGTGATTGGTCACACCTTGTCACATGGTACAGGGCTGTTGTGAATAGCCTTATACCATGTGACCTCTGTGATCATTCACAGATTTCACACATAGTAAGCAATGATGTCACAAGTGGTGACACAGAGGTCCCGTCCGACGATCGGTGTTCCACTGTGTCCAGAGGACACAGCGGGCACCGGATCGCTCCCAGGGAGCGCGCACAGCTAGAAAATGCGGGTGCCATTTATGAACGGCAACCCGTCCCTGGAGTGCCACCGTCCTGCCGTTTATAAACAGCAGGCGGACGGCAAGTGGTTAAAGAGATCAAATACAACATACACTCACAGAACCACAAGATACTATGCAGTCCAAGAGTGGGTACATGTATGAACTGGAATTGGTCTTCTGGTCAGCAGGTTGTTGGTGTAAATATCATGCCGATCCTTGATTATAATGACAATGTCTTCTCGAGTGTATAGTTAAAGAAGGAGCCACCCTAGTACATCATCCATAAATTTAAAATCCCATAAGAGAAAAAAAGATATTTAAAAAAAAAAAACGACTTATAGAGACCACAACTATTTAATAAACACATGCAGTACTTTATTTCCACATATCTGTTAAAAATATACTGTATAGCAATCAGTATTAATCCTTAAATGCCATAACATTCGCCATCAAATCTAAAGATATACAATGATCAACTATAACTGTTCCAAGAGAGGTGGACGCTTAACACCAACATGGCCTATATCTATTGTGGGAACTCGCTTCAAATGGTAGAGCTTGGTTAAACGCACACAGCAACTCACTTTCTTTTTTAAGGCCTTTTTAGCCCACTTTTATTTAAATGAAAGTTCAAAACATCAGAAGTTTCCCACACAGGGGTATCTATCATCCACATAAACAAAATTCAGCCTCCTGGCTCTCTCAGATATACACAATCTTCCACTGGCCTTCCTCTTCAGGCTTACGTCTGTCTCCTGCAGACTCTTTCAAAAACATGGCTCTTGCACACAGCTGACCACTAGCACACAGCTACTCCCGAGCAGCTCCTTGCCGCTTTTGGCTTCCACCTCTCCTTGGTGGAGCCCTCCTGACTCCTATCTGCCGGGGTGGAGCCCAGAACCCTGGTCCTGACTCTATGAAAAGGCCTGCACACACCTGTGCAATCAGTCTCCTGGCCATTCCCAAAACCTGGTCCCAGGATTGGAGATTTCATCCCTCCCAGATCTCTTTGAAATCTCCCGGCTCCAGGTCCCAAAATGGACCTTACAAAGGAGGAAAGTGAAAAGCCACTTTCCTTCGTATCAAACACTTACCCTACAGCCCCTCAACCTGCCTTGTTGAGAATCCTGGGTGACAGATTGCCACACTGTCACACTATCGACAACAAGAATTTTACATATATTATTATTATACATATAGGAGTGAAACCCCTGCGCTACCTCAAAAATGAGAGAGAGGGAAAAAAAAAAAACACAAACACACAACAAAACACACACAGGAAGAAAGGAAAATAGAAATAGTGCGATGATACTGGCTGCTGCTACCATCAAATTGTGTCCCCACAATATTAAAGCAAATTAAAAATAAATAAGTGATGTAGCGCTGCTAAATAACAGCTACAAAAATTAAAAGAGTGACATAGCTGAAGAAAGCGTCCATAATGAGTCTATATGTAAAATCAATCAATTTGTAATAAAGATTCTTCCATCATTCATGTGTTTTCTTCTTGTGCTGATATCCCCAAACACCATCAAGTAAAATAGTTCACATAACCAGGGGCGGACTGACAACTCATGGGGCCCCCGGCAATAGGGGATCATGGAGCCCCTGTGTCCTTGCCGGAACTCAAAAAAAGCCTATGGGGGGCATCTCATGGGGCCCCCTACTGACCCCAGGCACTTGTGCAGTGCCCAAGTTTCCAAATGGTCAGTCCGCCCCTGCACATAACATATAGTGCCACCTCAGGGCACATGGAAATGCGCTTTATGATATCAAATAGGCAAAAGGATTCTTCGCTTTTTCAATCCACAGCCATGTGATAGTAATCAAACACCTTTGAGCTTCCAATTGATTGTCAAACCAGAGCCAAGGATCGGTCCCTGTAAGGGTGATGGAGGTCACACATTCCTATCCTTAACCACTTCCCGTCCGGCCGCTGTATATAAACGGCCAGATGGTGGCAGTCCAGGGGCGGGTTGCTGTTCATAAACTGCGCCCGCCACTTTGGATTGTGCGCGATTCCTGGGAGCGCACGGCACACCGATCGCTGTACAGGACCTCTGTGTGAGGTCTCGATCATGTGATCACTGATTGACCAATCAGTGATCACATGAATAGGTGTAAGCAAGATGTCACTTCTGACATCATTGCTTACTACATGACTGATCACAGAGATCACATGGTACAGGGCTATTCACAACAGCCTTGTATCATGTGACAAGCTGTGGCCAATCACAACTCACACAGTATTTCTCAATGGCTGCAAGAATGCAACCAGAGAGAAGGAGAAATGATTGCTTTTACAGCCTTTATGGGTGTAAAAGCAATCATTGTGAAAAAAAAAAATCTTCATCACCCCCCACAAGTAGAACAGTGTCACTATGGTGCAGGGGCGGACTGACCATTTGGAAACTCGGGCACTGCCCGAGGGCCCAGGGTCAGTAGGGGGCCCCGTGAGATGCCCTTGGTACCTTTTTTTTTCATAGGCTTTTTTGAGTTTGGGCAAGGACACAGGGGCCCCATGATCCCCTATTGCCTGGGGGCCCTATGAGTTGTCAGTCCGCCCCGCTATGGTGACACTGTACTGCTAGGGTGACAGTATGTTAAAAAAAAAACCCATAAATAATAATATAAAAAAAAATAAAAATGTAAAAAAAATATAAAATTTTTGGTTATAAAATAATTTGGGTTATTTTTTTTAACTAAAAAAAACTACTGAATACATTTTGGCCAAGATTTATGAAGAAAGATTATTTATTTGCAAAATTTTATAAGAAAAACACTTTTTTTTTTCAAAATTTTTGGACTTTCATTTATATAGCAAACAAAATAAAAATCCCAGTGGTGAATAAATACCACCAAAATAAAATTTTATCTGTCTCAAAAAAAGCAAAAAAAAATCATATGGGTGCAGTATTGCATGACCGCGCAATTGTCATTCAAAGTGTGACAGCGCTGAAAGCTGAAAATTGGGGGTAAAAGTGTCCAGACATGAAGTGGTTAAAAGGAAACTAAGGACACTCCCATGGTGCAGTATGTACGAATATAAAAATTCTCTGATGAAGTCACGTGGGCATGATGTAACACGCAAGGGGCTTGGCTCTGGGCAGACATGAATAGTGAGTTCAGCTGACAAGTGAAGCTGGCATCTGATGATTTTATGACATTTTATTCATTTACTACATGTGAGTGTATTACTGCTTCTTAATACATTTTTATATTAGTACATATTGTACATAGTATGTTAAATGTGGTGCACGACTCATGTAAACTCACAAGGGTCCAAACAGCTGCACTTCTAAATTATCCATCTTTATTGAGTCATAAAAGCAACACGTCACAGCAACAAAACTGTCAGGAATGGACTAGCCAGCAATGGTGGGACTCACCTGCCTTTTGATCTGCAGTACCAGGGCTGGCCAACGGATGCTCCCAGCAATCAGAGACTCAACTTTGCAGCCAGCTAACACCTGGAACTGATTATGCTGGGGTATTTAAGGGATGGCCAGACTTGCAGACTCTGCCTTGGTGTTGTGTTTCTCTTGGGCCCTGTATCCTGTTCCTGCTCTCTGTTCCTGTCTGATTCTCTGCTACCTGTTCTGATCCCTGGCTTGTCTGACCATCCCTCTGCCTGACCCTCTGTACTACGCTGCCTGCTACTTGTTCTGATCCCTGGCTTGTGACCCTGACCATCCCTCTGCCTGACCCTCTGTACTACGCTGCTAGCTACCTGCTGAACCTGGCCTGTGACCCCGACCAATCTCCGCTTGCTCCCCCTGTACCTACCTGCCCAATTGATATTGACCCGGCCTGCCTGACGACGCTTGCTTGTATGTACTGTTATCTGTGGGTGGTTGGTTTGGTTTGTTTGCACTGTATTATGTTTAGTATTGCACTGCGTTTATGTTTGTATTGTTAGTGTTAATAAATTATATTGTTTATCACATATCTGAAGTCTGCGTTTCCCTGCGTCAGTCACACACCTCTGGTCACACCTGGGAGCATTGACATTACACCAAGGCCAATCCTGACCAGAAGTGGCTGCACAGGGAAGCCATCTTGGCTTGTTGATGGGAAGGATGGATCTGGATGAGGTTGTGTATTTATATCTGCTAGTGTTTAATGACAGGGAGTATGCTTATCAAACTCTGAAGGAGTATCCCCGGGATCAACTACTAGAATGTATACGGCTCGCTCATGTTCTAGTAGATCAGGGCACAGAGTTCTCTGAGGTGCAGCCATTGATTAAGGTTTGTGTTGAGTTGGTTTCATCTGGTTCCCCCGAATGCAGGGATGAATTTTTGCCACCATTTAGTGCAGACCAGGTAGAGTCCCTGGTGTGGTTATTAGAGGATGATGTGGGTTACTTTCTGGAGCGTTATTCCACATGTTCACCACAGACACTAAGAGATTGTATAAACGCAGTGCAGTCATTGACCAGACAGGCTTTGTGTAAGCTCAGCTTTGTTCAACCCATACTGCAGACATGGACAGACTTGTTGCACCCAGCCTCAGTCAGCTTACAAAGACCCAGTCCTGCTTCTAACTCTACTCCTGTATTCCCACCAGCTCCTCCAGTTACAGCCCAGTATACTTGGCTATCTACCGCATGTCAGTAACCTGTTCACGACTCGGTGCCCGCAGTCTTGCCAGACGACTCGGTGCCCGCAGTCCCGCCAGCTGACTCGATGCCCGCTGTTCCGCCAGTTGACTCGATGCCCGCTGTTCCGCCAGTTGACTCGGTGCCCGCAGTCTTGCCAGACGACTCGTGCCCGCAGTCTTGCCAGACGACTCGGTGCCCGCAGTCTTGCCAGACGACTCGGTGCCCGCTGTTCCGCCAGTTGACTCGGTGCCCGCAGTCTTGCCAGATGACTCGGTGCCCGCAGTCTTGCCAGACGACTCGATGCCCGCTGTTCCGCCAGACGACTCGATGCCCGCAGTCTTGCCAGACGACTCGGTGCCCGCAGTCTTGCCAGACGATTCGGTGCCCGCAGTCTTGCCAGACGACTCGGTGCCCGCAGTCTTGCCAGACGACTCGTGCCCGCAGTCTTGCCAGACGACTCGGTGCCCGCAGTCTTGCCAGACGATTCGGTGCCCGCAGTCTTGCCAGACGACTCGGTGCCCGCAGTCTTGCCAGACGACTCGGTGCACGCAGTCTTGCCAGACGACTCGGTGCCCGCAGTCCCGCCAGCTGACTCGATGCCCGCTGTTCCGCCAGTTGACTCGATGCCCGCTGTTCCGCCAGTTGACTCGGTGCCCGCAGTCTTGCCAGACGACTCGGTGCCCGCAGTCTTGCCAGACGACTCGGTGCCCGCAGTCTTGCCAGACGACTCGGTGCCCGCAGTCCCGCCAGCTGACTCGATGCCCGCTGTTCCGCCAGTTGACTCGATGCCCGCTGTTCCGCCAGTTGACTCGATGCCCGCAGTCTTGCCAGACGACTCGGTGCCCGCAGTCTTGCCAGACGACTCGGTGCCCGCAGTCTTGCCAGACGACTCGGTGCCCGCAGTCTTGCCAGACGACTCGATGCCCGCTGTTCCGCCAGACGACTCGGTGCCCGCAGTCTTGCCAGACGACTCGGTGCCCGCAGTCTTGCCAGACGACTCGGTGCCCGCAGTCTTGCCAGGCGACTCGGTGCCCGCAGTCTTGCCAGACGACTCGGTGCCCGCAGTCTTGCCAGACGACTCGGTGCCCACTGTCGTGCCTGGTGACTCAGTGCCCGCCGCTTCGTCTGGGGGCCCGAGACCTGTCGCTCCACCTGGGGGTCCGCCGCTCCGCCTGAGGGCCCGAGACCTGTCGCTCCGCCTGGGGGCCCGAGACCTGTCGCTCCACCTGGGGGTCCGGCGCCTGCCGCTCCGCCTGAGGGCCCGAGACCTGTCGCTCCACCTGGGGGTCCGGCGCCCGCTGCTCCGCCTGAGGGCCCGAGACCTGTCGCTCCACCTGGGGGTCCGGCGCCCGCCGCTCCGCCTGAGGGCCCGAGACCTGTCGCTCCATCTGGGGGTCCGGCGCCCGCCGCTCCGCCTGAGGGCCCAAGACCTGTCGCTCCGCCTGGGGGCCCGAGACCTGTCGCTCCACTTGGGGGTCCGGCGCCCGCCGCTCCGCCTGAGGGCCCGAGACCTGTTGCTCCACTTGGGGGTCCGGCGCCCGCCGCTCCGCCTGGGGGCCCGAGACCTGTCGCTCCATCTGGGGGTCCGGTGCCCGCCGCTCCGCCTGAGGGCCCGAGACCTGTCGCTCCGCCTGGGGGCCCGAGACCTGTCACTCCATCTGGGGGTCCGGCGCCCGCCGCTCCGCCTGAGGGCCCGAGACCTGTCGCTCCGCCTGGGGGCCCGACGCCTGCTGCTCCGCCCGGGGGCCCGCTGCCTGCTGCCCCGCCCGGGGGCCCGCTGCCTCCTGCCCCGCCCGGGGGCCCGGTGCCTGCTGCCCCGCCCGGGGGCCCGGTGCCTGCTGCTCCGCCTGGTGGCCCGCTGCCTGCTGCTTCGCCTGGTAATCCGATGTGCCTCTGCCCGGAGTCCTGCCCGATGTGCCTCTGCCCGGAGTCCAGCCCGATGTGCCTCTGCCCGAAGTCCAGCCCGATGTGCCTCTGCCCGGAGTCCAGCCCGGTGTGCCTCTGCCCGGAGTCCAGCCCGGTGTGCCTCTGCCCGGAGTCCAGCCCGGTGTGCCTCTGCCCGGAGTCCAGCCCGGTGTGCCTCTGCCCGGAGTCCAGCCCGGTGTGCCTCTGCCCGGAGTCCAGCCCGGTGTGCCTCTGCCCGGTGTCCAGCCCGGTGTGCCTCTGCCCGGAGTCCAGCCCGGTGTGCCTCTGCCCGGAGTCCTGCCCGGTGTGCCTCTGCCCAATGTGCCTCTGCCCGGTGTGCCCCTGCCCGGTGTGCCGCTGCCCGGAGTCCTGCCCGGTGTGCCGCTGCCCGGAGTCCTGCCCGGTGTGCCAGTCTTTGATATCCCGCCAGTTACCAGACCCGGGCGGTGGAACATTTTGCCCAGCTAGGACTGTTTGGAGCGTCCTGAGGCCGCTCCTTGAGGGGGGGGTACTGTCAGGAATGGACTAGCCAGCAATGGTGGGACTCACCTGCCTTTTGATCTGCAGTACCAGGGCTGGCCAACGGATGCTCCCAGCAATCAGAGACTCAACTTTGCAGCCAGCTAACACCTGGAACTGATTATGCTGGGGTATTTAAGGGATGGCCAGACTTGCAGACTCTGCCTTGGTGTTGTGTTTCTCTTGGGCCCTGTATCCTGTTCCTGCTCTCTGTTCCTGTCTGATTCTCTGCTACCTGTTCTGATCCCTGGCTTGTCTGACCATCCCTCTGCCTGACCCTCTGTACTATGCTGCCTGCTACCTGTTCTGATCCCTGGCTTGTGACCCTGACCATCCCTCTGCCTGACCCTCTGTACTACGCTGCTAGCTACCTGCTGAACCTGGCCTGTGACCCCGACCAATCTCCGCTTGCTCCCTCTGTACCTACCTGCCCAATTGATATTGACCCGGCCAGCCTGACGACGCTTGCTTGTATGTACTGTTATCTTTGGGTGGTTGGTTTGGTTTGGTTGCACTGTATTATGTTTAGTATTGCACTGCGTTTATGTTTGTATTGTTAGTGTTAATAAATTATATTGTTTATCACATATCTGAAGTCTGCGTTTCCCTGCGTCAGTCACACACCTCTGGTCACACCTGGGAGCCCTGACAAAAACACTGTGGATGAGAAACGTCTACGCGTTTCACACTACTTCCATGATGTGATGTGCTGTAGCTTGAAACACGTAAACTTTTCTCATGTCCTACAGTGTTTTGTTGCTGTGGCATGTTGCTTTTATGACTCAATAAAGGTGGACATTTTCAGAGTGCTGCTGGCCGGACCATTGTGAGCTTCACAAGTCGAGATTGTACCTGTATAGGAATTGTATGCAGGATTGTGACGGCGAGCTGACCTGGAGCAGCATTACATAGTTGATGAACATCTCAGTTAATAAGGCCCTTGGCTGAGCATCCTGTCTTTTTCTTTTAACACTGAGTAAATCTGCTTCTTCAGGACAAAACAAAACAAAACAAAAAAAAAAAAATATATATATATATATATATATATATATATATATATATATATATATACACATATACATACACACACTCTGCCCCTAAATCAGGAATGGTTTTACAGGTGGAGGCCACTGACTTTTTTTTCCCCACTCATCTTTTCTGACTGTTTTTCACTAGTTTTGCATTTGGCTAGGGTCAGTATCACTACTGGTAGCATGAGGAGATACCTGGACCCTACAGAGGTACACAGACAGTCCAACTCCTCCAGGATGGCACATCAATACATGCCATTGCCAGGTTTGCTGTGTCTCCCAGCACAGTCTCAAGAGCATGGAGGAGATTCCAGGAGACAGGCAGTTACTCTAGGAGAGCTGGACAGGGCCGTAGAAGGTCCTTAACCCATCAGCAGGATCGGTATCTGCTCCTTTGTGCAAGGAGGAACAGGATGAGCCCTGCCAGAGCCCTACAAAATGACCTCCAGCAGGCCACTGGTGTGAATGTCTCTGACCAAACAAGGGCTTGACGTCCTCTAGTGGGCCCTGTGCTCACTGCCTGGCACCATAGAGCTTGATTGGCATTTGCCATTGAACACCAGAATTGGCAGGTCCACCACTGGCGCCCTGTGCTTTTCAAAGATGAGAGCAGGTTCATCCTCAGTACATGTGACAGACGTGGAAGGGTCTGGAGAAACCGTAGAGAATGTTATGGAGTCACTTTTGTCACCCCTCTCTCACCCCCCCCCCCCTCAGTCCCCCTCTGTTCACCCCTAACTCCCCACGCAGATCTGGAGAGTCCTCATCCCCATCGTTTAATGTCTGTGTGATATGCCACTACCTTTTGGCAAGAATTTTTACTTACTTGGCATTACAGGTTGTACTGCTTTGTTTTATTGACTCTCCCTTGATATATAATGCAATTGACACTGAATATACTTTCCCCCGCACTTTACTGTTAATATAATGTCTATTGCCTACTGTTAATGTATTCCTTCCTATGTTATAATACCAATAAAAAGTTTGAACAAGAAAATCCGATGGACGTGTCTGGGTTTGATGGTTGCCAGGATAATGGTACTGGCCTGACTGAATTGTGCCAAGTGTAAAGTTTGGTGGAGGGGGGATTATGGTGTGGGGCTGTTTTTCAGGGCTGGGCTTGGCCCCCTAGTTCCAGTGAAGGGAACACTTAAGGCGTCAGCATACCAAGACACTTTGGACAATTTCATGCTCCCAACTTTATGGGAAGAGTTTGGGGATAGCGTCTTCCTGTTCCAACATGATTGCACACCAGTGCACAAAGCAAGGTCCATAAAGACATGGATGAGCGAGTTTGGGGTGGAGGAACTTGAATGGCCTGCACAGAGTCCTGACCTCAACCCGATAGAACACCTTTGGGATGAATTAGAGTGGAAACTGCAAGCCAGGCCTTCTCATTCGACATCAGCGCCTGACCTCACAAGTGCGCTTCTGGAAGAATGGTCAAACATTCCCATAGACACATTCCTAAACCTTGTGGACAGCCTTCCAGAAGAGTTGAAGCTGTTATGGCTGTAAAGGGCGGGGCCAACACAATATTGAACCCTATGGGGTACTACCCTATTGGCAAGTATTAAAATGATTTTTCTAGCCTTTTCTTCTTTATTTTATATTTACTAATGCCATTAGTTTAACTGCAAATTCAAATGGTGACTTACTGGCAGCTTGTAAGAAAATCAAGAAACCATTGGTAATCACCAGTTAAGGTTTTAAAAGACTGTCACGGTCAGTGGTCCAGCTCGGAGACCAGTAGCTATAGCAGTAGAGACGTTCCCATTGACTAGCTGGTTTGGTGCAGCAGCAGGTCACCTTGGTGGATGATATGGGCTCACCCAATGTCAAAACAACAACCTGTATTCACCAGAGCTCCTAATGGTGGAGATGGGTTTTGCTGCTTGTTAGTACCAGGTTGTGGTCCTCATAATAGCCCCACCAGGAGGTGAGCAAGTCAGGGTCCAGTACCAAGTATAGTAGATATGGATCAAGAAGTGTAGACAGTAAACAATTCAAAGACTGTTGTGACAGACCCAACTGAGACAGGGGTTTTAAGAGACTAGGAGCTAGCCTTCTACCCATTTATTATGACACATTGAGGAGACTGGGGATTTTTTCTGCTTCTCTCAGTCAGAGCATGGAAAAGAGCTGAGTTCACCCTCTGATCCCATGAAGAGAGTAGACCATTCTATATTGATGAACAACAACATGATGAATGCTGAGAGCGAGGCTGAGATTAATTATCTGAATAAAGACAATAAAGCTGCTTTTCTGGGTTGGATGGAAATGTGTGGAGAAGCTCCCACACTTGGGACAGAAATATTTATCAACAATCTCCCTCAAGAAATCTATGAAGATAAATTAATTCCACTTTTTCAGACTTTTGGAATATTATATGAGTTTTGTCTTATGACTTTTCTAGTGTACAGATTATACAAGTGAAAAGAAAACACCTGAAACACAACATGTGTGATGTACAGTGGGGCAAAAAAGTATTTAGTCAGCCACCAATTGTGCAAGTTCTTCCACTTACAAAGATGAGAGAGGCCTGTAATTGACATCATAGGTAGACCTCAACTATAAGAGACAAAATGAGAAAACAAATCCAGACAATCACATTGGCTGATTTGGAAAGAATTTATTTGCAAATTATGGTGGAAAATAAGTATTTGGTCACCTACAAACAAGCAAGATTTCTGGCTCTCACAGACCTGTACCTTCTTCTTTAAGAGGCTCCTCTGTCCTGCACTCATTACCTGTATCAATGGCACCTGTTTGAACTTGTTATCAGTATAAAAGACACCTGTCCACAACCTCAAACAGTCACTCTCCAAACTCCACTATGGTGAAGACCAAAGAGCTGTCGAAGGACACCAGAAACAAAATTGTAGACCTGAACCAGGCTGGGAAGACTGAATCTGCAATAGGCAAGCAGCTTGGTGTGAACAAATCAACTGTGGGAGCAATAATTACAAAATGGAAGACATACAAGACCACTGATAATCTCCCTCGATCTGGGGCTCCACGCAAGATCTCACTCTGTGTGGTCAAAATGATCACAAGAACGGTGAGCAAAAATCCCAGGACCACACGGGGGGACCTAGTGAATGACCTGCAGAGAGCTGGGACCAACGTAACAAAGGCTACCATCAGTAACCCACTACACCGCCAGGGACTAAGATCCTGCAGTGCCAGACGTGTCCCCCTGCTTAAGCCAATGATATTACTGTTTAAAGTTTGCATTGTTTAGGATAATGTGATTAAACTCTTAACTTTATTGAAAGTTTACACAGAATTTATACCACACAATATCAGACGAGTTTCTGTTTGCATCCAAGCTAGTGTCATCTAGTTCTTGGGTGCAATTCCCAGCTATAATATTTGTTCCTGTGTTCCGGCGGCGAGGAAGCAGTTCTTTGATGGAAGCACCCAAGCGGGGTGACGGGTGGTCCGTCACAGTTGAAAAGAAGTGGTCACAGGTTGGGATCAAGCAGAAGTATAGTCAGTAAACAAGCCAAAGAGTGGTAAGAAATGGTCACAGGTTGGGATTAAGCAGAAGCGTAGTTGAGGAACAAGCCAAAGGTCAGTAACGAATGGTAGGGGAGATACGGACGGCAGCAGGAGTGGCAAGAGCAAATTATTGGCTGGAGAGAGCACAACAATCTGGCAAACATGAAGTGCGTAGACATGACTTAAATCAGGAAGTTCATGGAAGGAGCAAAGGATTCAAGGTTCACTGAAAACAAGAGACAAGGCAGGATTGTCCAATGGATCAGACAAGTTGCTGGCCACGATTTCAGGTGGCTTAGCAAGAAGAGACATTGCCGGACACAGCAGAGGATGCAGGTTCAGACCATGGTCCTGACAAAGACTCTCAGATGGGTACAGCCAATGGAACTGATTACAGGGAAACAGTGTACAAGGGTAAAACATAATAATGAAAGAAAGACCAACCGCCCAAGAAAATTTCAAAATGTCTTCTCTTGCTGGTGGTGACTTGAACAAGGTATTCACTACTTGTAGGAAAGCTGTCTTATTAATTTTCCTTTTATTTGCTTCTTGTGCTTGAGAAGGACTGCAAGGCTATGATACAATTTCAGAAAAGGTAGACTTATAATAGAACGTTTACTGGAACCCAACCACTTACATCTGACTTGGCCGTGAAAAATAAACTTTTGGTACCATTCAAATCTAGCTACAAACACTTTGTAAAATACCATACTAATGTTCAAATACTCACTCAGTTCTCTAGCCAAACCGCCAATCCTAACATACCACTAACCTCCTTTCTGCCTTGACTTCAGGGATTCATAGCCTGGTTATACATCCCTTCACATGTGCCATCTGTCACGGTCATTTTCATCTCTGTGACCTTGTTTTGATTCCAAGGACGCAGATGCAACCTCATCAACCAAAACAGTCAGGTAATGGGGTGAACGCCAAAACACCTGCGGAAACCTGTACCACATTAATCGTATTAAGTGAAAATTCATTGCATGTTTTATTAGAATTCAGAAATAGGTACACTTAGACTTACATAACTTATCGAACCCTTTGCTATTTGATAAATCTCTCTATATATGAATCAATATTGTTTTTTTTTTTTTTTTTTACCAAAAAAGTTTTATTGAAGTAAGGAAGACAAAACAGATCATAGACAGATACGGATCGCAGTCTGTGCACATCTTCATACATGTTCTCCCGTATCGCAGACGGAATATTGTTGATACTATATGGGAGAGGGGAGTCATGTTTATATAATTTAAAATAAAATTTGAGCTGCTGGCCTCACTGTGCATGTGACGTCATTGTACTGTGTGCAAACGTCATGTGCATGCATTTCATTAGTGTGTGACGTCATCATGCATGCCAGTGCCTGCCGTGATGGCCATTCTAAAACCCTTAAATGCACATGCTAATTAGTAAGACAAACGTTTGCCTCTGCAGCCGGTTTGATCCAGAAAAACTGGCCAGGTGATGCCCCTTTTCACATGTCCAGCCTCTCCCAGGTGATCCCCACACCAGGACTGTTAAGTGTGTGATTTATATCTTAATTCTGAGCCTAGATTAATATACAAATATCATGGACTACAATGGTTGGCCATTTTGAATCATGATAGCCTGAAAATTTCAACTTTGGGGTTACTTCATAGATTGCTCTGTTGGCTTCACGTATCCACCTTGTGGCCTTCACTACTTTGACCTATGGCAGCCTAAAGGTTGAAGCCTTGGGGTTATTCCATGGATTGCTACGCTGGTTTCATAAGCCAGTTTTGTGGCTTTCACAAATGTGCAAGGTAGATGTTCACAGCACTCTGTTTGCCAATGATCGGTGAAGAAAAGGGTTTATACCCCCATCATTGAAAAGATTACAATCTATGTGTGTGATATCCTCCTCTAGACCACAGCTCCCTTTATAAATCAATGGGGCACCACCAGTTTTTCTTTGGGAGCTTTCACTTTGGCACTGTCGTCCTTATGAAACTCTAACACAGTGTGAATCCTTCCAAGAGCTTGGTTCTTATGGATATACAATATGTAAAGATATAAAAGCCCATTTTTTGGGTGAAAAGGCTCTTTTGACACAAGGTTTCTCACACAGGGGGTTTCAAAGTCATTCAAAATAATACCCAATGAAAATGCCAAGCCACTTGGCTCTCTGGTTAGCAGTACCTCTGCTTGGCTTGGTCTCCCAGACCACTGGCTATTCAGACTCTCTCAGCCTAGGTGACAGCTACTTTCTGTCCAGGTCCCACATGGCCTCTTGACAGAGTTTTCCCTGTACCTTAGCTTTCTTTCTCCAGAGACCCACGTATTCCCTCTAGATCTTTGGACCCACTGGCCTCTGCAGCTTCCTCAGCCTCCCAGACTCTCTCTTGGTCTCCCAGAGTCTCTTTGGTCTCCCAGACTCTGTCTTGGTCTCCAAACTCTCGCAGCTGGCCAGATTTTCCCAGTCCTTGGGCCCAGAATCCCTCTCACAAGGGTTGTAGTCTCCACCAGGAGCTTCCAGCTATCCTGACAGGGCTCTGTCATCAGGCTTGCAGCAATAGCAACTGATATTCCACCTCCACCACTAACTGCTCTCACAAGCCCATTGTTAAAAGGGCTGTGTGCACCTGGGCACACACCCTGCTGGTTGTCCACAACACCCGGATACAGGGTTGGAGATTCCATCCCGCCCAAGACTTAGGAATCTCCAAACTACAGAGCCGCATCCGGCAATACCCAGATCCAGAGAAAGAGTTGCACAAGCAGTTTTCTCCACTCCAGATCTATGCTCTGTAGCATTGTTCTAAGCAGACATGCAAACTCTGCATCTTTTTCCTGGTCATTTTCATAGTGACAGAGCCTTGCACTGTCATTATATATATATATATACTGTGTATATATATATATATATATAATATATTCTTTACTGGAACTAAGGGGCTAAGCCCATACCTGAAAAACAACCCCAAACCATAATCCCCCCGCCACAAAACTGTACACTTAGCAACTGCCAAACCCAGACATGACCCATGTCCATCAGATTACAAGACAGAGAAGCATGATTGGTCACTCCAGAGAACATGTCTTCACTGCTCTAGAGTCCAGTGGCGGCATGCTTTACACCACAGCATCCAACACTTTGCATTGCACTTGGTGATGGAAGGCTTGGATGCAGCTGCTCGGCCATGGAAACCCATTCCATGAAGCTCTCTACGCACTGTTGTTGGGCTCATATGAAAGCCACACCAAGTTTGGAGGTCTTTAGCTATTTTCTCTGCAGACAGTTGGCAACTTCTGTGCACTGTGCGCTTCAGCATGCGCTGACCCCGCACTGTCATGTGACGTGGCCTACCACTTGGTGGCTGAGTGGCTGATGTTCCCAGTTGCTTCCACTTTGTTATAAAATTACAAACAACTGACTGTGGAATATTAGTAGCCAGGAAATGTCACGGATGGACTTATTACACAGGTGGCCACCTATCACGGGACCACGCTTGAATTCACTAAGCTTCTTTCATAAATGTTTGTAGAAGCAGTCTGCATGCCTAGGTTCTTGATTTTATTCACCTGTCGCCATGGAGGGGATTGGAACACCCAAATCCTCTGTTTTCACCTGGTGATCTGACCAGTAGCACACCTCCTGAATTAGAGTTCCCCCATTCTGGATAAAGGAGCACAGAGGCACCCTTGGATAGAAGCATTGTCATGACCTGCTGGTGACACTGGTTCCGTGGATGGAGGGTTGTAATTCCAGTGTCCACCAGTGGGTGTCTCCCAACAGCCAGCAGATTATTTATTTCAGGTACTTATATAGCGCCATCAATTTACGCAGCACTTTACATATATATTGAACATTCACATCAGTCCCTAACCCTCACGGGGCGTACAATCTAAGGTCCCTAACTCACATTCATACATACACATCCTAGGGACAATTTAGACAGGAGCCAATTAACCTACCAGCATGTCTTTTACATGACATTTTAGATTACAGTAAGTAATTAGGTTGTAGGGTATTTTGTTACTCAGTTTATGGTTCCTTTGTATTTTCACAATTGCTGTGTATTTTGGTTGCTGGTGTTTGGATGTGCTTTGTTTCACTGTTAATAAACTTGCTTAAACCAGATAGTCTGGTCCCAGTTTCCTAAGTGTAGCCATGCAGATATGGCCATCCTTGCTGCTGATTTTTGATAAGCACTCTCAGTCTGGGGAGAGGGGAATGATAGATGGACTAGCAGATTTAAATACACTAACAAATTGAAGCAAACCTTCAGCTAATTCTTTATAAGCAGTTACAGCAAACATTTTTTCCCACTTGGGATAAAGGTTTTTCATATATAAATAAAAACTGAACATTGTAGGCACCTCTGTTATTGTTAAATGATTTGTCTCATCTTTGTAACTGATACATTCTGCTGGAGAGCTTGTTCTTTTGCAAAAAAAAAAAAACAGACTTACTGGCCAGATCACCATGTGAAGATAGAAGAAAGAAGACTAATGTAGTCATTGCATCTGAGAAATGGTATAATATAATTATTATTATACAGTATTTATATAGCGCCAAAAGGTTTGCTCAGCGCTGTACAGTAGCAAGGGGGACAGAACATGAGACAAGACAGTAACAATACAATACCAGGGGCAGACTGACAAATCATGGGGCCCCCGGGCAATAGGGGATCATGGGGCCCCTGTGTCCTTGCTCAAACTCAAAAAAGCCAATGAAAAAGGTACCAGAGGCATCTCATGGGGCCCCCTACTGACCCTGGGCCCTCAGGCAATGCCCGAGTTTCCAAATGGTCAGTCCACCCCTGTAGAATACACGAGGGGTTCGAGGGCCCTGCTCTTTCGAGCTTACAATCTAGGAGGGAGGGGAAGGTGGTACAGGAGGAGATGGCTGTGGGGGATGGAGTGGTGGGAGGAGTGGAGGCGGTTAGTTGTTAGGTGAGGTCGGGTGTTAGGTGAGGTTGGGGTAGGCTTCCCTGAAGAGGAGGGTTTTCAGGGTGTGCCTGAAGGTGAGGAGGGTAGATGACAGTCTGATGGATTGGGGTAGGGAGTTCCAGAGGATGGGGGAAGTCCTAGAGAAGTAATGCAATCAGGTGTGGGGGGAGGAGACCAGGTAGCTAGAGAGTAGGAGGTCCTGTGAGGAGCGGAGGGCACGGATAGGGTAGTATTTGGGTATCAGGTCAATTATATAGTTTGGGGCGGCATTGTGAATGGCTTTGTAGGTCATGGTTAGCAGTTTGAATTTAATGCGCTGGGCAATTGGGAGCCAATGAAGGGATTGGCAGAGGGGGGAGGCAGATGTGGAGCGGTTGGTGAGGTGGATGAGTCTGGCCCCAGAGTTTAGGATAGACTGGAGTGGGGATAGCGTTCATTTGGGTAGGCCGGTGAGAAGGGAGTTGCAGTAGTCCAGGCGTGAGATGATGAGGGAGTGTACGAGTTGTTTGGTGGTGTCTGGGGTGAGGAGTGTGCGTATCTTGGAGATGTTGCGGAGGTGGAGCCTGCAAGATCTAGATAGCAGTTGGATGTGGGGTAGGAAGGAGAGGTGGGAGCCCAGGGTGACACCCAGGACTTTGGCGTGTGGGGTGGGAGAGATGGTGGCGTTGTTAGTAGTGATGGAGAGGATGGGGGGGGGGGGAGACCAGGAGCTCGGTTTTGGATAGGTTAAGTTTGAGGACATGGAGCGACATCCAGTTTGATATGTCGTTTAGGAGGTTTGCTTTTAGGTTTAATACCGCTTTAACATTTTTAGATGTTCCTTATAAGATAGTAAATCACCTTTTTTTTAAAAAAATTCTGGTCTAGTGAAATAGCGCATTGGAGTACAGTGCAACTTACAGACAGCAGGTTCATTTGCAAAGCACAACATCTGAATTATTACTCCATCTACCGGCATGTATGAGTTACTTAGCACAGCAATCTAGAAGGTTTTGTTATGACAGCTTTGCCTGAATGAGGCTCATAACAAGACAGACGTCTATTTAAGATTCAAAAGCAAAATGTTCAGCGAATTCTGGGATGAAGGCCAGAATATAAAATTAGTGAAAGATTCTTGAATTGGGTCATTTATCTTCTTTTTTGTTCACTACAAACCACAACAGCCTCATTACACATCAGAAAATGCGTCTCGCGGATGGCTTTAGTGCGTCTCGGCCTCAGTTCCGACTGCTAGCCGCCGGCGCATTGACTGACAGGTGCAGAGCCCAGACAGGGGACTTTGATCTGAACATTGTCAATTATGGTGAGATTTAATTAGGCATCCAAAGTGTTTCTGCCGATGAAAAAAAAAAAGTCTCAGTCGCACAGTAAAGCCATTCTGTTCAATGGCGGTGAGTCGATTCAGCCTCACCCTTGTGTTTTCAGCCTTCGGAACAACAATGCCAGGCAGTTGGAGAGGACATGCTTTGTACTCCACCAGCAGTGATGGTGTCACTCATACAGAAAACAGGAAGAACATTTTTAATTAATTGTGCTGATTATCCACAAACGTGCTATTCTGGGAATGTCTGAAATTGAACCGGCATTATTGGATCAGGCACAAATTAAAAAGTAAACAACTCAAACAAAATACCCTTTAGGCAGTATTCATCGCAGAGATCAGTTCCATTAACATCCCTCAAAATAAAGGGTTTATTCCTTATCTTAAAGGTTAAGGTCATGATCTGTTTCAAAAGCTATTGTATGCATTGACATACCTCCTTAGACCCAGTGGGGTTTATTTAATAAAGCTGGAGAGTCCAAAATCAGACTCCCTTCTGCATAGAAACCAATCAGCTTCCAGGTTTCATTGCCAAAGCTTCATTGAACAAGCTGAGGTTAGAAGCTGATTGGTTTCTATGCAGAAGGGAGTCTGATTTTGGACTCTCCAGCTTTAGTAAATAAACCCCAGTCTGTCCAGACAGTTTGACCACTTGGCACCTTCCACAGGCAGCTTAACTCTTCAATAAGACACGGAGGTTGAATCCAACACAATTTTACTTCAGCTAACTGCAGTACAGTGGATGCTCTCTCAGTCTTTTGAAGTGTAAGAAGACAAAGTCCTAGGTCTATGAACAGGGCTGGCGCTAGACTATTTTGCGCCTAGGCAAGACCAGCTACTTATGCCCCCCTCCCAAAAAAATAAATAAATAAATACATAATTAAAAAAAATAAATAAAGATAAACAGTTTTAAAAATAGTAGAAAATATTAAATCAACAAAACATGAAATGGCAAAATTCTTTTCATTTGCAAAAATAAGTGCCATAAGATGCCACCAGCACTAATATAAAAGAAAAAAAATATATATTAACCAAATGTGAATTAACTGTATTAATCAATCAATCAGACAGACAGACAAACAAAAAAAGATACAGTTACAAAACTCCACAGTGATCAGCAGCCGCCAACCGGCTTGCAGTAAGGGACTTAGTCTGAGAGGAACACTGGAAGAAGTAGCAGCTCTGCTGCTACACTGGCCTCAGACGCCCATAATCTTTCTCTGTCCTTTCTTCCTCCCCCTCCACTGCTCCTCCCCTCAGATGAAGGATCATTCATGACGTGGCGACGTCCCAAACAATCAATCAGGATCCGCTCCCCTCACCCCAACCATTGTCCACCCCCCTCCTTCTCCCGTCACCTCTGTGATCCGCCATCCTCCTAGGCTCGGCTCACCTCTGATGGTTTCTGCTGGTGCGGAGTCCAGGTTGCAACCCTCAATGAGGAGAAGTGGCCTCCCAGAGCTACACCGCTTCCCTCTCATAAACATCGGGCCCCGATCATCCTACTCACAAAGGGTTAACCCTGGAACTAGAGCACACCCCCACTTATTTATTGGCTCCCACACACCCCATTCGGTCACTAGCTGGCTCCTTGTTACAGCTGGAGGATCATGTGTGCCAGTGTGTGTACCAGAGATGTACGCACTGATCCTCCAGTTGGAGACTGCTGACCGGGTCCTGGGCTGATATCATCACATCCCATCCTAGGGGGAACCAACACTTCACTGCTACATGGAAGATTGTTACTGTCAGGGCTCCAGGTATGACCAGAGGTATGTGAACTGACGCAGGGAAACGCAGGCTTCAGATATGTTATAAACAATATAATTTATTAATACTAACAATACAAAACGCAGTGCAAAACTAAAACATAAACAAAGTGCAAATGAACCAAACCACCCACAGATAACAATACATACAATGCAAGCGTAGTCAAGCAGGCCGGGTGAATAACAATCGGGCAGGTAGGAACAGGAGGAGCAGGCAGAGAGTAGTCAGGTCACGAGCCGGGTACAGCAACTAATGGGCAGAGAGGTACAGGGGGTCAGGCAGAGAATGGTCGGGGTCACAAGCCAGGGATCAAACAGGAGAAGACAGCAGAGGTCAGGATCAAGCAGGGTCGGAAACAAAGTCAGTCAGGCAGGAACAGGAACAGGAATGCAGGTAACAAGATACAGGGGCTCATGGAAAAACACACACCAAGGCACAGACTGCAGGTCTGGCCATCCCTTAAATACACCTGCAATCAGCCTCAGGTGTTTTGGCTGACTGCAGGGTTGAGTCTCTGATTGCTGAGAACACCCGCTGGCCAGCCCTGGTACTGCAGCCCACAAGGCAGGTGAGTCCCACCATTATTGGCAAGTCCATTCCTGACAGGCCGTGAGACAATTGTGCAGAGTAAAGATGCTATCATTCCCTGTGTATGAGGAGAGGGGGACTCTGCAGAGAAATAAGAATTCATACAAGATGTCCGTAGGCCACAGAGATAAAGTGCTGGCCTGTTTTGTGCCCAGGTGCCTTTAGGTGGCATTGCGCTCTAGATGGCTGCCTAGTTTGCCTAGTGGAAGCACCGGCCCTGTCTATATATAACTAACATTGAGGGAACATGCAGGAAGTGGGAAGGATCTAGCTAGGACTAGTACTAAACAGTAGGGGGAAACAATGGGAGATACTAAATGACATGATAAACAAGTTTTAATTGCCCAAAACTACCACTGGATGCCAGCATACTACAGAAAACCTGATAACTTTGACAACTATAAGATATAAAACATACATGAAAGTGGGCAGAACAGTTCACCTTTTCCAGAAATTAACCTATGCAGTCAAGGGGCCCTGGTATGGAGTGCCAGGACAAGATCATCTAGTTCCCAGGGTGAAGATGCCAAATGGTGCCTCTCACCTAAAAAATATGTATGAGCATTAGGTGTCAGCAAAAATCCCCTTCCCCCCAAAACAAAAATTAGGCACAAATCTTTACACTTACCCCATAAGCATAAATTCCCTTTGCAAGTCAAAATTCTCCCCACATAAAACTTCACCCTCTTTTCCTGTAAAATTCCCTTTGCAAGCCAGAATTCTCCCCAAACAAAACTCCCTTCTCTCCCAGTAAAAATCCTTTCCCTCCCCAAATTCCACCTCCTAGCACAAATCTTCTACCCCTTAAATTTACCCTCTGAGCATTAATCCTCCCCCTCCCCCTTCCCCTCCAAATCCTCCTCTCTGAAAACAAATCCCCCCAAATCCCCTCTCCTAGCACAAATCCTGCCCCCCAAATTTCCCCTCACCCCTCAATCATTCCTACTAGCACAAATCCACAAATCTCCCTTCCTAACAGAAATCCACCCTCGTAGCACAAATCCACCCCTTCTAACACAACCCCCCAAATCCCCAGCGCACCCAGGGAAGACGTTTCTCCTGCCCACCCCTTGTCTCAGTCCTTCCAGTAGGCATTAAAAAACTGTGAAGTCTTGCAAAATGTTCATTTAGTTAGCAGTCTCTACATCCTGCCTTATTGCTAGAACATGAAAACTTTTGGACACTCACTACCAGCATTCCAGGAGTGTCAAATAATTATTTGATCCCCTGCAGATTTTGTAGGTTTGCCTGCTTACAAAGAAATGAAGGATCTATACCAGCAATGGGCAAACTACGGCCCGCGGGCCGTATACGGCCCGACAGACCTTTTAATCCGGCCCGCGGATGTGGCTGTCAGGATGTGTGTAGGCGGGGCAGCGTGACGAACGTGAGGGGAGGGGAGCTAGGCTCCTCTCACAGTACGCCCTGAAGACCGGAACGGTGCGGGAACACGGAGAGAGGAACGCGCGGAGCAAAGGTAAGTGAATTGACACAGGGGGGACTTGGCTTACTACTTGGGGGGGAATAGTACTGTGAGGGATGAAATACTATATGAGGGATGAATTAATATGGGGGATGAATTACTATATGGGGGATGAAATACTATATGAGGGATGAATTAATATGGGGGATGAATTACTATATGGGGGATGAATTACTATATGGGGGATGAATTACTATATGGGGGATTAATTACTATGGGGGATGAATTACTATATGGGGGATTAATTACTATATGGGGGATGAATTACTATGGGGGATGAATTACTATAGGGGGGATGAATTACTATATGGGGGATTAATTACTATATGGGGGATGAATTACTATGGGGGATGAATTAATATGGGGAATGAATTACTATATGGGGGATGAATTACTATGGGGGATGAATTACTATATGGGGGATGAATTAATATGGGGAATGAATTACTATATGGGGGATGAATTACTATATGGAGGATGAATTACTATGGGGGATGAATTACTATGGGGGATGAATTACTATATGGGGGATGAATTACTATGGGGGATGAATTACTATATGGGGGATGAATTACTATATGGGGGATGAATTACTATGGGGGATGAATTACTATATGGGGGATGAATTACTATATGGGGGATGAATTACTATGGGGGATGAATTACTATATGGGGGATTAATTACTATGCTTACTATGGGGGAATATTACTATACTTACTATGGATGACACATACACATCATTCATCTACTCTTGGTCCGGCCCCCGGGTCCAATATATGAACCCATTGCGGCCCTCAAGTCAAAAAGTTTGCCCACCCCTGCTCTATACGTTTTATCATACTGTAAAGGCAATTTTTATATGAAAAATAATAAAAACAACAAACATGGTATACTTACCTGCTATGTGCTGTGGTTTTGCACAGAGCAGCCTCAATCCTCCTCTTCTAGCATCCTCTACCAGCGCTCCTCTTCCCTCCCTACCGCCGCGTGCCCCCAAAGCAAGCTGTGTATTTTTTCCTAAAAAAACTGTTTGAAAAATCGCTGCGCAAATACCAAGTGACATTAAAAATTGTGACACCCACCATTTTATTCTCTAGGGCCTCTGCGGGGGTTTTGAGTAATTTTCCAGCAAAAAAATTATGATTTTTACATGCAGGAGAGAAAGGTCAGAATTGGTCTGGACTGGAAGTGGCGATTGAAAGCAAGATAACAGTTTAGGCGTCACTCCACCAAGCCCCGAACCACCTTATACACACCCCTCCAGAACTCTGCTGCTACCCCTTTCTCTGTTAAAGCTGCCATTAAAATATCTGGCATTGGAGCTCTGAGGGAGCAATGACACCAGGCAGTCAACTCACCAGAACATACTCAGAGCAGGGGCGGACTGACAACTCATGGGGCCCCCAGGCAATAGGGATCATGGGGCCCCTGTGTCCTTGCCCAAACTCAAAAAAGCCTATGAAAAAGGTATCAAGGGCATCTCATGGGGCCCCCTACTGATATGGGGCCCACTCACATGATAAATGATGCCACTGGGAGCACCAACCCAAGTAGCTCCACACCACCACTCTTCCCACGGTCGGCATGCATTCCAAACCCCGGATGTGACGTCAGAGGAACAGTAAATGTCATCAGCGGCTCGAGCCTCAATGCATTTCCCACAGATGCTTGTCTTCAAGGAAAGCAAACAGCCTACTGGACTGAGATCCTAATAATACTTGCAGGGACTGGGCTGTCTTATTATGGAGCCATCAGGTCTCCAGGTGCCACTGAGTAGCTGCGCCTTGGCTGTCCATACTTCACAATTACCATCCGGTCTTTGTGAACGTCTCGGCCTTTGCTCCACTTCCTTTTAATGTCCTGAAAGCACTGAAAGCAGGCCAGGCTCCCTCCAAGTGAGGCTCTCTCAGGTCCTGGGGACATGCATATGGTCCCATATCAAGTCCTCCTCCCATTTTGTTCAGGATTCCTCAACCAGGTCCATGATGTCTTGCGGAACATAGAGAGGAGAGTGGCTGTAGATTACCCCTATCTCCTGTTGCAGAAGGGAGAAGCAAGGCAGGTTCCTCTTGTCCTGCAACCCAAGTTGCACGCAGGATTGCGATGAATGGATGACCAGGGGCAGACTGACAACTCTGGGGGCCCCCGGGCAATAGGTGATCATGGGGCCCCTGTGTCCTTGCCCAAACTCAAAAAAGCCTATGAAAAAGGTATCAAGGGCATCTCATGGGGCCCCTTACTGACCCCGGGCCCTCGGGCAGTGCCCGAGTTTCCAGATGGTCAGTCCGCCCCTGACTCAGAGTCATGGTTTCCTACCCTCTATTCTAAGGGCTCGTTCACACTTGACTTTTTTCCCAACTCTTGCCAAACGCCCCTATAGCGTTTGACAAGCGTTGGTCCGGCATTAGTGGAGTGTTTTCAACGCTCCGCAAATGCTCCAAAAACGCTGCATGCACGGTTTAGCGGCGGTTGCTAGGCATTTGCAAAGTGTTAAAAACACCCCACAAATACCTATAATGAAGTTTGAATGGTGTTAACGCTCCACAAATGCCTCGCAACTGCACCGCAAATGCCAGTGGCACCATAGACTTCAATAGGAGGCTGCAACTCTTCCTGACTCAACCAGAGGTGTCCGTTTTGCCGTGACGCAACACTAATGCTCCCGTTTGAACAGCACTATGTGCTGCAATGTGCAGAATGTTCTGAAGCGTTTGGAAAATGATAAAAACGCTTCCCAAATGCCTGTCTGCTGCTTGCTCACAAGGCTATGAACGTAGCCTTAGTGTCCACATATGTTCAAAGAAAGACCAACAAATGGGCGCATCTGAGCCAACCTTCAACTTTGCTGCCCAAAATAGGTATTTCCATGTCAGACATTCCCCCAAGTTCTACAGTTACTAAGGTGCTTGGGAAGACATTGAACAGAGGGGTTGATTTACTAAAACCGGTGAGTGCAAAATCTGATGCAGCTCTACATAGAAACCAATCAGCTTCCAGGTTTTATTGCCAAAGCTTAATTGAACAAGCTGAATATAGAAGCCGATTGTGTACCATTCACAGCTGCACCAGATCCTGAGTGCTCCAGTTTTAGGAAATCAGCCCCAGTATGTGTTGGAATCTGATTTACGTTGATTTGGCAACTTTATATAATTTTTTCCTTGGAAAAGATTTAATCATTTTAGGAATGCTCACTTTTCATGGGTTGCTTGCTTATCACTAGGGATGACGTTTGGGTTTGTCGATATCATGGGTTTAAGGTGCATCCTGCAGGTTTAACCACTTCACGCCGGACGCACGCAAATGTGCAGACTCTGGGCCTAGACGCCAAGCGGCCGCACATTTGCTCTCTATTAATAAAGGACATATGTGCCGAGAGAGCGCGCCCTGCATGCTCCCAGCACACATGTCCGGTACCCACGGAAAGGTCCCGATCTCCTCTTTCGATCGGGATCAGAGGTGGACTGACCATTTGGAAACTTTGGCTCCGCCCGAGGACCCGGGGTCAGTAGGGGGCCCCATGAGATGCCCCTGGTACCTTTTTCATAGGCTTTTTGGAGTTTGGGCAAGGACACAGGGGCCCTATGATCCCCTATTGCCCGGGGGCCCCATAAGTTGTCAGTCAGCCCCTGATCAGGACCTTTCCCGATCATGTGACAGCGCGTCATGGCTGTCACATGTCCCTGAACCCCTTCCCGCCTCCCGGCTTCTGAAACCCTTAACCTCTTGCCGTCCGCCTGCTGTTTATAAACAGCAGGGCGGTGGCAGTCCAGGGGCGGGTTGCCTTTTATAGCTGCGCGCGCTCCCTGGGAGCGCGCACCACCGCAATCAGGTGCCCGCTGTGTCCTCCGGACACAGTGAAACACCGATCGTCGGACGCGACCTCTGTACAAAGTCCCGATCATGTGATCACTGATTGGCGAATCAGTGATCACATGCAAAGTAGTAAGCAAGATGTCACTTCTGACATCATTGCTTACTACGTGTGAAATCTGTGAATGATCACAGAGGTCACATGGTACAGGGCTATTCACAACAGCCTTGTACCATGTGACAAGCTGTGACCAATCACAGCTCACTCAGTACTTCTCAATGACTGCAAGAATGCAGATAGAGAGAAAGAGAAATTATTGCTTTTACATCCTATATGGGTGCAAAAGCAATCAGTGTAAAAAAAAAAATCTTCATCACCCCCCCACAAGTAGTACAGTGTCACCATGGTGACACTGTACTGCTAGGGTTACAGTATGTAAAAAAATAAAATAAATAAAAAATAATTAAAAAAAAATAAAATAAAAATGTAAAAAAAATGTTTAAAAATTATAATTTTTGGTTATAAACTAATTTGGATTTTTTTTTTTCACTAAAAAAATAACGGAATAAATTTTGGCCAAGATTTATGATGAAATATTATTTATTTGCAAAATTTTATAAAAAAAACCCACTTTTTTTCAAAATTTTTCATTTACATAGTAAAAAAAATAAAAATCCCAGCGGTGAATAAATACCACGAAAATAAAGATTTATCTGTCTCAAAAAAATGGTAAAAAATTCATATGGGTACAGTGTTGCATGACCGCGCAATTGTCATTCAAAGTGTGATAGCGCTGAAAGCTGAAAATTGGTCAGGAAGGGGGGGAAAGTGTCCGGACAGGAAGTGGTTAAAGGGCCGGGAGGTGCTTGCGTGAAGGGGTTAAGATGGGCGGTCTTGGAAAATTCTAGAGCAGATACACCCAGAAGAATATCGGTGTTTTCATTGATATTGTGTATTTTATTTAGACGGCCTCTATTATAGATTAGATTTTTCAGATTAAATTCGATTTTTTTCAGAAAGGCTTCCCCTTTTGCAGTGGACTCTTGTTTTTACCATCTTCAGAAACGGTGTAAAATGAGTATTTCTTTCAAAGCTCTGTTCTTACTTTAATATTAAAGAGCAATTTGTGAATTTTTGAAAACCTTTTCTTTGTCCGTATTATGGTTTCCATCAGAGTTTCTCAGCTAGGGTTCTACAGGACCCTAGTGTTCTCCCATATGTCCCCTAGGGTTCTGCTGCTGTTGCAGATAATTTATATCTGCCCAAATGTGGCTTTGCTTCAACCCCTACAGCTACTGTATATTTATTACTGCCAGCATGCTGCCTGGAGGTCCAGCCTCCTTTCTCCTCCACCCAGGGGTGGACTGACAACTCATGGGGCCCCTGGAAAATTGGGGATCATGGGGCCCCTGTGCCCTTGCCCACACTCAAAACACAACCAAAAAAGCCTATAAAAAAGGTACCAGGGGCATTTTATGGGGCCCCCTACTGACCCCGGGCCCTCGGGCAATGCCCGAGTGCTCTAATGGTCAGTCCGCTCCTACCTCCACCTGACGGTGATCAGTGGGGCAGTGCTTGTTAACACAGAGGAAGTCACAGAGGATGTGAACCGAGAGCCAGCTGACAATTATATGGGGATTCTTTGTAAGAGGCGTGTAAGGAAATATGTCTTATTAACAGGTATCCATTCTGCATAATGCCTCCATTTCTAGATATGTGAACATTTAGTTTTGGTTTTGTAACTTCTCTCTCGTTTTCTTAGACTAGTTTCATTTCTGTAAACGGAACCACCTTATATGGTAACCCTCAGTTTCTGTTCTTCACGTAACTATATTGATAATAATGGAATGTTTCATTGGTCATCCTGAGATTAAGCCACGCCTACTGAGTTCTGTATAACCGTCCTTGTCATGCATTAAACTTTCAGAGATTTAGCTTGCACACTTCGGTGTCGGAGATTTATTTCTCCCAGGGCCTGAGGGTGAAAATAACGAGGACAAGTGGGCTACAGACATAGGCTGATTCAGGGGCGGACTGACCATTTGAGAACTCGGGCACTGCCCGAGGGCAGTAGGGGGCCCCATGAAATGCCCCTGCTACCTTTTGTATACGCTTTTTTGGGTGTGCTTTAAGTGTGGGCAAGGACACAGGGGCCCCATGATCACCTATTGCCCGGGGCCCCATAAGTTGTCAGTTCCCCCCTGGGCTGATTCCTATTAAGGCACATGGCAACAACTTAATGGGGATGGTAAGAAGGTTCTGATGATCCAAGCTGTCTTGCTTGTGCCACACTTTTACAACTGATCTGACTTCAAATGCTGCTCGATGTTCTGCTCACATTAACTACTAATGATTGTTTGCACAAATTACTAACTTCTGGATTTTCGTCAATTTATCCAATGGCTTCAATAGAGAAGGTAGTTACTGTTATGTCTAATAACACTGTTTTTAAAGTTTGGTCCTGAGCAGGGCTGCTGTTAGAAGCCACGGGGCACTATACAGTCAATCTGACAGGACCCCTCAAAAAAAAACAAAAAAAAAAACACAGTTTACTATGCTTCAGTTATGAATGAACACAATGAGTGATCTGTACTGATTCCTCATTGCGTTATTTCAGGAAAGTAGGGGCTGGTAAATGTGACATATTTACTGGACCCTTCCTCAATCTCCATCCTGAAGGATCCTTTTGTGTGACTGCAGTTGCTGGTGGAAAGGAGAGGAGGAAATCTGGCAGCAATGCAGGGGTGGGGGCTGTGACGATTGCGCGTCAGACCCCTGACCTTCTCACCAAACTCATGACCGAAGGACTAGCCAATCTGACACCGCAATGTCACGTGCGTAACAATGCCACGCCCAGCTGCACCCTGCACAACAATTTTCCTGCTAATGGGACCACAATCTATGTACCGGCAGCCTGAATGCGATTGTTACTAAAAAAAACAGCGTGGGACCCCCCCAATCTATACCAGTCCCTTAGGTCTGGTGTGGATTTTGAGGGGAATCCCACACCAGGATTGAAAAAAACTTTTACCTGAGTAGGCAAATAAAGGGGGTGATGAGCAAGCACCCCCCCCCCCTCCTGAATCATACCAGGCCACATGCCCTCAACATGGGGCAGTGCTTTGGGCTCTCCCTGTCAAAGAACCGTGTCCTCATGTTGATGGGGACAAGGGCCTCCTCCCCACAACCCTGGAAGATAGTTGTATGGGTCTGCGGATGGGGGGGCTGATCAGAATCTTGAAGCCCCTTTTAACAAGTGGGCCCTCAGTCCCCCCCCCCCCCCCAATGTGAATGAGTAGGTGTACATTGTACGCCTACTCATTCACCAAAAATTCTGGCAAAAATCAATAAAAACACAGAGACAAGTCCTTTATTAAAAAAAAAAACAATGTCCCTTGAAGTAAATTTAGTATCAAACATGATGAACCCGACACTGGCTCCCTCTGTCTGACAGCTCTGCCACCTCCTGCCACTATACACCCCAGCCATGCCCAGGTTGATGACATCACAAGGGTCACTGACAAGTGCCAGCATTGGGTGCAGACTTTTTTTTTTCTCTGGTGGGGACGTTCGTCGTGATTGATGCTGGATTTACTTTGGGAGACATTGTTTTTGTTTTTTTGTTAATAAAAGACTTGTGAAAACTGATTTTTGACAGTTTTTCTTTTGGTGAATGAGTAGGGGTACAGTGAGGGGGGCCAGGATATGTAGGCCACTTTGTTAAAGGGGGCTTCCAGATTCCAATAAGTACCCCACTGACAGATTTCCACAAACACAAGCCAGGGTTGTGGGGAAGAGCCGTCCTACCCCAAAGCATCCCCCCATGTTGAGGGCATGTGGCCTGCTTTGGTTCTTGAGGGAGGAGCGCTTGTCCCCCCCCCCCATCCCCCCCCCCCCCATTTCCTGCATGCTTGGATAAGGGTCTGGTATGGATATGAGGGGAACCCTACGCCATTTCCTAATTGCCAGCAATTCTTATGTATACATTTGGCTGTCAGTGGATAACCTGCTCCTTAAAAAAACAGCTAAACATTGGCAAAACACTGACCAAAAAAACCAAAAAAACGAATAAGACACTGAAATAAACCATGCTAATATTAGTGTTTATTTATTCAGTTTTTTCCAGGATTTTGTTCCAACTCCAAGGGTGAATGGAGCCTTAGGGCTTTATTAGGGTGGTTCAGAATATCTTTTTTTGGAAAAGCTCTTAGATGTTTACATTTTTGATAACAAGGTTTTAATCCAATAATAAAATAAAATGATGAGATTTCATGATACTATAGCTTGAGATGTGGTACCAAGAAGGTGCGAATTGTAGACAGATATATTTTTCTTTTTGATGTTTCTTCAGGTCTGACTTCAGCTTTTACAAAAAATCTTCTCCAGATGACTGAGATTCCACAGTTAAAACTTGAAGGAGCTCAAACTAGGAGGAAAATATATCTGACATCTCTGGTGGATCCAAATCTCTAAAGTCTCCAGCATTCAATATTCAGTCTGGACTTAGATTTACTCCTAACAGAGACGCTAGTCCAAGCCCAGAGATGGGACAGGGTAAATAATCTGAAGGAGCTATTCCCCTGGAAGAGAGAAGTCTGACAGACCACCAAACTGATGGGGCAATGCAAGCTCAGGGTCTATTCAAGGACAATCAACCGGAAAGGAGAGACGGCCAGGGAAAATGGTGAGCGCAAATCCTTTGACAGGTTATCCTCCAAGGAGGCCTCACCGGTTGTCTGACAACAGAGGCTAGAGAGAGGAAACAGAAAAACAAGGACTTGACTGGACTTACTGCCAGCACCAGAATCAGCTCTTCTGCAGAGCTTGACCTTTGTATCTCTCTGTATATAATTGCAGTTCCTATTAAAAACTATAAAGCTCTAGGTATTTTTATAACATGCTTGCTGTCTTTTTTGACACACTAATTTATATTAGTCTCTAATTATTCAGGATATTTTTACATTTTTCAAAACCTTTTCACTCTTATTATTCTGTTTTTTTGGGTAACAGGTGTGACATGTATTACTGTTTGCATGTCTATCCAGCTATGCATGTCTATGCTTACCTGGTAATACTTTTCCCAATAAAATCTTTATTAAAAATGCTTTTTGACCTTTTTGTGCTTATATGCTCCCTTAGTTTACTAGTTTAGAAGGTGACACTAAGAATGGCTATCCTTCCATATTATACCTCTTCTCCAAATACTCTATTTACAAATATCATATATTTATATGACTGGTTCTTATGAATTATTGCCTTTTCTTATTATGTTCTTTTATTTTCACCTATTATTTAAAGCAGCAAATATGTCTTGCTACTTTACATCTATACATCTATTTACAGTTGTGTCCAAAATTATTCAACCCCCAATGCTGTAAAGGGGTTTAGGGACTATAGTGTACATTTGGAATTGTATTCAGAATCAAATCCTACAAGGACGTTGTAACTACCCAAATGCAACTAAAATGACATCAATTGTTTATGTAATACAGTAGTAAATGGTTCTTATGTGGTTTCTTCATTGCCACAATTATTCAACCCCTTAAAGACTACCACTCTGAAGAACAGAGGTTCATACAGGTGCTTTCCATCAGGTATTGAAAACACCTGTGGATGTCACCGAGCAGCAATCAAGCATAATAAGCACCAATTAGGCAGCTTTAAAATGACTGTGATACTCAGCTCCTTCTAGACATTTACTGGTGTGGTTACAAACATGGTGAAGGCAAGAGAATGGTCCAGGAAGACAAGAGAAGAGGTGATTTCTCTTCACAGGAAGGGCAATGGCTATAAGAAGATTGCAAAGATGTTAAACATACCAAGAGACACCTTAGGAAGCATCATTCGCAAATTCAAGGCAAAGGGCACTGTTGAAACGCTACCTGGTCGTGGCAGAAAGAAGATGCTGACTTCGACTGCTGTGCGCTACCTGAAGCGTAGAGTGGAGAGAAGTCCCCGTGTGACTGCTGAGGAACTGAGAAAAGATTTGTCAGATGTGGGTACAGAAGTTTCAGCCCAGACAATAAGACGCACACTGCGTAATGAAGGCCTCCGTGCCAGAACTCCCAGGCGTACCCCCTTGCTGTCTCCAAAGAATAAGAAGAGTCGACTGCAGTATGCCAAAAGCCATGTGGACAAACCACAAAAGTTGTGGGATAGTGTTCTGTGGACTGATGAAACAAAATTAGAACTGTTTGGGCCCATGGATCAACGCTATGTTTGGAGGAGGAAGAACAAGGCCTATGATGAAAAGAACACCTTGCCTACTGTGAAGCATGGTGGAGGGTCAATCATGCTTTGGGGCTGTTTTGCTTCTGCAGGTACAGGGAAGCTTCAGCGTGTGCAAGGTACCATGAATTCTCTTCAGTACCAGGAGATATTGGATGGAAACGTGATGCAGTCCGTCACACACCTGAGGCTTGGGAGACGTTGGACCTTTCAACAGGACAATGATCCCAAGCATACCTCCAAGTCCACTAGAGCATGGTTGCAGAGGAAAGGCTGGAACATTTTGGAGTGGCCATCGCAGTCACCAGACTTAAATCCGATTGAGAACCTCTGGTGGGACTTAAAGAAAGCAGTTGCAGTGCGCAAGCCTAAGAATGTGACTGAACTGGAGGCCTTTGCCCATGAAGAATGGGCGAAGATACCCGTAGATCGCTGCAAGACACTTGTGTCAAGCTATGCTTCACGTTTAAAAGCTGTTATAACTGTAAAAGGATGCTGTACTAAGTACTAAGATTGAATGTCACTTGGGGGTTGAATAAAACTGATAATGCTGTGAGCACAGAAAAGACATTTGTGGTTATTTCATTATAACTGTTATGTTATATTTGTCTGACCTACAAGTGCCTCTTTAATGTAAATGTAAGCAAGATGACTGAATGATCAAAAGCAATGTCAAACTGGCCAAAACACTCAATTTCAGTGGGGGTTGAATAATTTTGGACACAACTGTACATCTATTTCTTTCTTAATTTTTTTTTTTCTTTCTGCTCTGTTTCTTTTCTAATTTCTACTAATCTAAAATCCCCTTCAGGGGTAACACAGTGTATACTGGTGTCGGTGAAGACACCCTTTTTGTGAGTGTAAATCTTTATTAAATTGTTGGATACTTTTATAAAAAAAACTGGCTGCACCATGATTTTCTCTTTCATTCCCAAACATGACCTCGGTGGAGAGATATTTTGCTGATCTAGAGATTGATCAGCATGGAGCTCTGGTGAGTTACCCAACTTTGGTGGTGGATTTTGGCACAATTTCTTTGAGAGCACCTGAATTTGAAAAGGATTTGTTTGGACATTTGAAGAAATTCAGAATTGGACAATTTGTATATTCACAAATTTAATTATTTAAATTACTTATGCACTAAAAAATAGTTTTGCACATAATTTTGATTTTTTTTATATTAATTGAGAATAGATATATCTTTTGCACTAATGTTTCTACACTAAATTAGGAATAGTTTGTGGTTTTAGCGCATTCCTTTATTTAATTTTTTTATACCTTTGTCTACCCCTGTTCCCATTTTGTTGTTGCGTCATTTTTTTTTAATCATTTATTTAGGAAAAAGGCAAAGGTACAAGCATAAGATTAACTGCAGCATATGGGTAGACATAGCAGGGATATGATGCTTGCAAATTTACATCCTATAAATTCTTGACATAGACTGAATACGCTGTCCATTTGGTCATACCTTACAGAGGGAGGCCTCTGAGCATATCAGACATCTTGCATTAGTGTCATCCATTATATCCAAAATTTAAAGGGAATGGGTGTGTGGAGGCCAAAAGAACCAGGGTGCCTGGTTGGGAAGGGGGGGGGGGGGGTTAGATAGGAGGAAGATAATAGTAGGAAGTATATAAAGGGCATAGGAGCGGATGAAGGCCAAAGCTCGTAAACCCGCACAGAAGACCAATTGAAGATGGAAGCCCTGTCAGCTGTGATAGCACGCCGCTGGAGGGCTTTGTTCTAAAGGTAAGTCTTTCATAATGTGCTAGTATGTGATGCATACTAGCACATTATGCTATTATTTTGCAGGGGACATTTTTTGCAATTTTGTTTTGTGGTTTACTACATCTTCAATACCATACTGTTTGCATCCTATGCTAAATCAGTACTACAGCCTGTTTGGAGCCATTTCCTGTCTATGTACAATCCAATTGTGAAGGACAGCCTGACACCCTGCATGGGTGCTTATGCCAGGAAACTGCTTCCTCGCCACTGGAGACAAAGGTGTTATAGCTGGACATTGCACCCAAGAACTAAACAACACTAGCTTAGGTGCAAACTAGAACTCATTTATTGAGCAGCAATACAGGTTTTTATACACTTCAAAAATAGGAGCAGTCCCCACATGAACAAGAAAAAAAAATATTAGACATTGGGATAAACGTCTCACACTGATTATGTAAAAAGGACAAGTTGACACTAGACTAATCCTTTCATGTAGGAACCTCCAGGAGGACTAACTAACAGCCAGAAACAATAGGTGACTCAATTAAATCAATTAATGATGGGACAAAGACATATTAGTAAACACATAACACCTTAATAAACAGATTACAGCAAGAGACTGCAGCATGAGGTTGTTTTGAGCTGAATATATTAACCTCTGCTCTGAGTCTCTGAGTCTAGGATGGAGGTTGAAACAGTCAATGCTGGTTTGTTCACAGAGACTCCAAATCTGTATCCGGGTCCTCCAGTTCTCAGAGTCTGTGTGTTTCAGGGAGATATGGACTTGAATCCAAAGTAAAACTACTCGAAAGTTCTCCCCAGGCACACACCTGCCCTCAGGGCCTCTGATCAGTAGGTAAGAGGCTAGCCTGCAGTTGCCTCCAAAAGCTCCTGTCCTGGTTGGGTCTGGGGCACCAAAGATGGTTATATAAATTGTGTAGCTTGGGTGGAGCTACAGGAACAGTTGCCCTGGTGGCAAAATTCTTATGGGCACAAAATCATACCTCCCAATAGTCCCAGATTCTAGACAGTCCCAGGATTTCAACATAATCCTGAGATCCTGCAGATCCAAGTTGAGTCCCAGAGCCCAGTGTCAGAACAAGTTCTGGCACTTGCTCCAAAAAAGCACCAGACAGGGCGCACTGCTGCTGGGCATCTGCTCCACATCTCATGCAGGGTTCCTCAGGTCCCTAGCACCGTAATCTCCCCCTCTATAGCAGCCATCATTTCTCCCCACTTGCTGATTATAACAGCAATACACGTCAGAGCCAAGGGAAGCTCTGACATGCATCATGCACAAGAGATAGATGAGGAGCCTGGAAAAGGGATGCCACCCTGCATTGAATTGTGCTGATCTAAAGTCTGTTTCAGGGAGGGGTAAATTGCACTGGGGCGGGGGCATATGAACTGGAGGGGATGGGGGTAGTGATGAGGGGTTGATCACATTTAATTAATAGAAGCTAAAATATGGCTGTGGCAGAAAATGTTGGCATAGGTTCTCTTGATGAGAGCATGTCACAGCCCGTTAGATGTATTAATCCCCTTCACCAGAAGATTATGGCAATGAGGGTGAGATGGGGGACATGGACGGAGGAGAATTAAAAAAAAACGAAGAGGCATGAGTACAAGGAACACATCCTACTGACTGTAAGTTGTGTCCCATGTGCTGAATTTTCCTTTTTTTAATTTTGGCTGCAGTTGGGTTTTAAAAAAGTGTAACACACCAAAACACTTCACACCATCACTCTATATAAACCCAGCACTACCACCACAAAATAAAACCAAAGACCCCTCACATACAGTATACTGTATACAATCCCTAAGCTACCACCCTCCAAAAGAAAAGCCAACTTCTGCAGATCCAACCTAAACTAAGATTTAAAAAAAAGGGGGAAGAGCCTGGGATTTGAAAACAAAAACAAAAAAAAAAAAGAGCAGCTAAGGGGTTGCAGTTAAATTGAATTGTGAAAATAAGTGGAAACTCTCAATAAACCATGTTCCTCTGATGAAGAGTACTTTACCTAGTCTGCAGTCCACACCATTAAACGTTGTTGATGTGGAATCACCCTTTAAATATGTTGGGAAGCTTCCAGATAGCTGAGAGGGTCAAACTCATGTGTCCCCTGCAGCGTTTAGTGTTCTCCCCTCGCATCAATCAATCAATCTGAACATTGAGCCCTGATGAAGGGACCGTTACATCCCTGAAGCGTTTTGCTTTGCGAATCAGAACATTGAGCCCTTATGAAGGAACCCTTACATCCCTGAAGCGTTTTGCTTTGCGAATCAGAACATTGAGCCCTTATGAAGGAACCCTTACATCCCTGAAGCGTTTTTCTTTGCGAATCAGAACATTGAGCCCTTATGAAGGAACCCTTACATCCCTGAAGCGTTTTGCTTTGCGAATCAGAACATTGAGCCCTTATGAAGGAACCCTTACATCCCTGAAGCGTTTTGCTTTGCGAATCAGAACATTGAGCCCTTATGAAGGAACCCTTACATCCCTGAAGCGTTTTGCTTTGCAAATCAGAACATTGAGCCCTCATGAAGGGACCCTTACATCCCTGAAGCATTTTGCTTTGTGAATCAGAACATTGAGCCCTTATGAAGGGACCCTTACATCCCTGAAATGTTTTGCTTTGCAAATCAGAACATTGAGCCCTTATGGAGGGAACCTTACATCCCCCAAAAAGTTTGCTTTGCCAATCATAACATTGAGCCCTGATGAAGGGACCCTTACATCCCTTAAACGTTTTGCTTTGCCAATCAGAACATTGAGCCCTGATGAAGGGACCCTTACATCCCTTAAAGTTTTGCTTTGCCAATCAGAACATTGAGCCCTGATGAAGGGACCCTTGCACCCCTAACTACCACCACAAAATAAAACCAAAGACCCCTCATATATATACAATCACTAAGCTACCACACTCCAAAAGAAAAGCCAAGTTCTGCCCTCAGATCCAACCTAAACTAAGATTCAAAGAAGGAAAGAACCTGGGATTTGAAAAAAAAAAAACAAAGACAAAAGAGCAGCTAAAGGGTTACAATTAAACTGAAATTGTGAAAATAAGTGGAAACTCTCATGTATATTTGTTTAGGACTTTTGGAACTTCTAACTTGGCACACATCCTCTTCCAAACATTACTGTGTCTTCTAGTGACATGGGTTCCTGAGAACATAAGGGCATAATGAAGAGTGTGTCCACCACCATAATACATAATACGAGGAGCATTCAAGTCAAACTGGGACTTTTGAGTTTATATAATAAAAGAACAAATATCAAGGAGTGGAAACTGCATTAATTTTTCATCATACTCCCCTGCTACATTTATACACTTTCCAAGAGTTTAACTAATGCCTGAAAGGTTTGGCATGGAAATATTTGTCAGTACACCTGAACCATCCTAGGGCAGCCTGATTCACATTGTGTTCAACGCTCCTACAGAAAGATGTGTCTCTTGTTCAATTTCACAAAAGGTTATGCTTTGATTATTATCCAGGATCAGGCCTTGCATGTGCTGAATGTTAATGGGAATGACTGCTGTGGGCTGGGAACCACCGCAGCTGGGATCGTCACTGATGGATGTACAGCCATCTTTGAAACATTTACATCATTCAAATGTCTTACAGTGGCTGAGCATCTCATCACCGTACTGTGCTTGAAGTCTTCTGTAGATATTTGTGGTTTTTACACCTTCGTTCAAAGAAACTTTACCACCACATGCTGTTCCATGCATGTTTGCCATCTTGTTTACCGGTCCTTGGACTGGCCCGCAACATGTGTGCCGTCTATCAGGACACACTTGCCTTTTACTACTGCATGTAGTACCATCCCGCTAGTATCCCTTCTTATACTTGTAAAATGAAAATGACTTGAACGCCCCTCATACAATACATTTAGAGATGAGCGAAGAAATGAAAAATTCGATTCGACTGATTCGGCGAATTCGTGGACAATATTCGATTCGAGTCGAATAAATTCGCTGTGAATTTAACTTAAAAAAGGGTGTTTCTAGGCTTCAGAGAGACTTAATATTAGTGCAGAACACTGTACCTTTAATTTAAATGCCCTTGGAGTCTGCTGGGGAAGAGAAATAATACTGTCAGTCAGTATGACATGCAGATGAGTGCCGTCGATCTTAGAATCACCGCACACTTCACTCATTTGGGCAGTCACGGGGCCAAAACCAGAGTGTGGAGCCACAGTGTGGCGGTGGAGGCAGCAGCAATGGGAGGCCATACAGCACCCTATGACAAAAATGGAAACCACCAGCAGTGTGAGGAGACCTGAAAGTGGCACATGGCAGAGTGTGGCGATAGAGACAGCAGCAATGGGAGGCCGTACAGGGACCCATGACACACTCTGGACCTGGCAGCAGCATGAGGAGGCGGTACAGGGGCCCATGACAGATTACGGGCCTGGCAGCAGCATGAGGAGTCGGTACAGGGGCCCATGGCAGATTACGGGCCTGGCAGCAGCAATGGGAGGCCGTACAGGGACCCATGACACACTCTGGACCTGGCAGCAGCATGGGGAGGCGGTACAGGGGCCCATGACAGATTACGGGCCTGGCAGCAGCATGAGGAGTCGGTACGGGGGCCCATGACACACTCTGGACCTGGCAGCAGCATGAGGAGGCGGTACAGGGGCGCATGACAGATTACGAGCCTGGCAGCAGCAACTTGGACAGGAGGACGTTCAGCTTCTGCACCGTCGGGTGCGTGCTCGCAAACTGTTGTCTCTTGGAAACGGATTCCAAGAAAGACTGCTGACGGAATCCGTGAAGAGGAGTAGCAGGAGAAGGAGCATCTGAACGAGCGGAATATGCCAACAAGCGACAACAGTGGCCCATGACAGATTACGGGCCTGGCAGCAGCATGAGGAGTCGGTACGGGGGCCCATGGCAGATTACGGGCCTGGCAGCAGCTATGGGAGGCCCGTAATCTGCCAGCACCCTATGACAAAAAATGGAACCCACCAGCAGTGTGAGGAGACCTGAAAGTGGCACATGGCAGAGTGTGGCGATGGAGACAGCAGCAATGGGAGGCCGTACAGGGACCCATGAGAGACTCTGGACCTGGCAGCAGCATGAGGAGGCGGTATAGGGGCCCATGGCAGATTAGGGGCCTGGCAGCAGCTATGGGAGGCCCGTAATCTGCCAGCACCCTATGACAAAAAATGGAACACACCAGCAGTGTGAGGAGACCTGAAAGTGGCACATGGCAGAGTGTGGCGATGGAGGCAGCAGCAATGGGAGGCCGTACAGGGACCCATGAGAGACTCTGGACTTGGCAGCAGCATGAGGAGGCGGTATAGGGGCCCATGGCAGATTAGGGGCCTGGCAGCAGCTATGGGAGGCCCGTAATCTGCCAGCACCCTATGACAAAAAATGGAACACACCAGCAGTGTGAGGAGACCTGAAAGTGGCACATGTTTGGGGCATGATTCATGGCGGATTTAGTCAGTTGTGTCAGGAACTGGTGGTTTGAAATCCAGACTAATCCACGCCTGATTCATTTTCACAAACGTCAGTCTCTCCACACTTTGGGTGGACAGTCGTGTCCTCCGCGGAGTTGCAATACCTCCTGCCGCACTAAACACGCGCTCCGATGCCACGCTACTGGCCGGGCATGACAGCCTTTCAAGGGCAAATTCAGCTAGTTGGGGCCAAAGGTCAAGTTTCGTTGCCCAGTAGTCAAGGGGATTGTCTACCTCGGTTGGCAGGGTGCTGTCCAAGTAGGCCTAAGCCTGTTGTTTGAGGTCCTGCTCCAGGTCCACCTGATGCTGCTGCTGCTGCTGCGGCTGGTTAGTAGTTTCCTCACTGCGCTGGTGAAGAAAGCTACTCATCATCGACTGCAGACTGAGGCAGCCGCTGCTGGTGGAGCTGCCACTGCTCCTACCACCCCACCCCTCCCCTGCTGCCATGGCAGCGGAACACGAGCGCACAGGGCCCACAGTGTCTGAGGATGGACGTTGGCGCAGACAGGCAGAGACCAGCTGACTACATAGGTGTTTTTTATAGTACGTTATTTTGGCCTCCCTCTCAGCAGGTGTGAAAAAGGCCACCATTTTTGAACGGTAGCGAGGGTCCAACAAGGTGGACAGCCAAAAGTCATCCCTCTGTCTGATGGTTATTATTCGGCTGTCGCTACGCAAGCAACCGAGCATGCTATGGGCCATTTGTGCCAAGGAATGCGAGGGACTCCCTGCCTCCATCTCCACAGCATACTGCCACGGTGCGTCTAGGTCCTCTGTCTCCTCTTCCTCCTCCTCTACCAGATGCTCCTGCTCCTCCACTCCTGTCCGCTGAGTGGAAAAACCACCCATTTCACTCAATAATTCCTGAGCACCAATGTCCTCCTCTACCTCCTCCTCTTCTTCCAGTCCTGCCCCCACAGGGGCCATGTGGCGTTGAGATCTGTGCGCCACGTCTACCGCACCCTGACCAGCCATTGTTAACAGCATTTGTTCCAGGACGTGCAACAGAGGAATGACGTCGTTCATCCCATAGTCCTGCCGACTCACGAATAGCGTGGCCTCCTCAAAGGGCCTGAGCAAGCGCAGGTGTCACGCATGAGCTGCCAATGGCTGACATCTAAGTTACACAGGGAGTACCTTTATCTGCTTTTAACATCAGGAAATCTGTGATGGCCTTTTGCTGTTCGTAAAGGCGGTCTAACATATGTAGGGTTGAATTCCACCTTGTTGCAACGTCACAGCATGAGGAGTCGGTATAGGGGCCCATGGCAGATTAGGGGCCTGGCAGCAGTTATGGGAGGCCCATAATCTGCCAGCACCCTATGACAAAAAATGGAACACACCAGCAGTGTGAGGAGACCTGAAAGTGGCACATGGCAGAGTGTGGCGATGGAGACAGCAGCAATGGGAGGCCGTACAGGGACCCATGAGAGACTCTGGACCTGGCAGCAGCATGAGGAGGCGGTATATAGGGGCCTACGGCAGATTAGGGGCCTGGCAGCAGCTATAGGAGGCCCGTAATCTGCCAGCACCCTATGTCAAAAAATTCAACACACCAGCAGTGTGTGAGGAGACCTGAAAGTGGCACATGGCAGAGTGTGGCGATGGAGACAGCAGCAATGGGAGGCCGTACAGGGACCCATGACAGACTCTGGACTTGGCAGCAGCATGAGGAGGCGGTATATAGGGGCTTATGGCAGATTAGGGGCCTGGCAGCAGCTATAGGAGGCCCGTAATCTGCCAGCACCCTATGTCAAAAAATTCAACACACCAGCAGTGTGAGGAGACCTGAAAGTGGCACATGGCAGAGTGTGGCGATGGAGACAGCAGCAATGGGAGGCCGTACAGGGACCCATGACAGACTCTGAACTTGGCAGCAGCATGAGGAGGCGTTATATAGGGGCCCATGGCAGATTAGGGGCCTGGCAGCAGCTATGTGAGGCCCGTAATCTGCCTGCACCCTATGTCAAAAAATTTAACACACCAGCAGTGTGAAGAGACCTGAAAGTGGCACATGGCAGCAGAGTGTGGCGATGGAGACAGCAGCAATGGGAGGCCGTACAGGGACCATGACAGACTCTGGACTTGGCAGCAGCATGAGGAGGCGGTATATAGGGGCCCATGGCAGATTAGGGGCCTGGCAGCAGCTATGTGAGGCCCGTTATCTTGCAGCACCCTATGTCAAAAAATTTAACACACCAGCAGTGTGAAGAGACCTGAAAGTGGCACATGGCAGCAGAGTGTGGCGATGGAGACAGCAGCAATGGGAGGCCGTACAGGGACCCATGAGAGACTCTGGACCTGGCAGCAGCAGGAGGAGGCGGTATATAGGGGCCCATGGCAGATTAGGGGCCTGGCAGCAGCTATGTGAGGCCCGTAATCTGCCTGCACCCTATGTCAAAAAATTTAACACACCAGCAGTGTGAAGAGACCTGAAAGTGGCACATGGCAGCAGAGTGTGGCGATGGAGACAGCAGCAATGGGAGGCCGTACAGGGACCCATGACAGACTCTGAACTTGGCAGCAGCATGAGGAGGCGGTATATAGGGGCCCATGGCAGATTAGGGGCCTGGCAGCAGCTATAGGAGGCCCGTAATCTGCCAGCACCCTATGTCAAAAAATTTAACACACCAGCAGTGTGAAGAGACCTGAAAGTGGCACATGGCAGCAGAGTGTGGCGATGGAGACAGCAGCAATGGGAGGCCGTACAGGGACCATGACAGACTCTGGACTTGGCAGCAGCATGAGGAGGCGGTATATAGGGGCCCATGGCAGATTAGGGGCCTGGCAGCAGCTATGTGAGGCCCGTTATCTTGCAGCACCCTATGTCAAAAAATTTTACACACCAGCAGTGTGAAGAGACCTGAAAGTGGCACATGGCAGCAGAGTGTGGCGATGGAGACAGCAGCAATGGGAGGCCGTACAGGGACCCATGAGAGACTCTGGACCTGGCAGCAGCAGGAGGAGGCGGTATATAGGGGCCCATGGCAGATTAGGGGCCTGGCAGCAGCTATGTGAGGCCCGTAATCTGCCTGCACCCTATGTCAAAAAATTTAACACACCAGCAGTGTGAAGAGACCTGAAAGTGGCACATGGCAGCAGAGTGTGGCGATGGAGACAGCAGCAATGGGAGGCCGTACAGGGACCATGACAGACTCTGGACTTGGCAGCAGCATGAGGAGGCGGTATATAGGGGCCCATGGCAGATTAGGGGCCTGGCAGCAGCTATGTGAGGCCCGTAATCTGCCTGCACCCTATGTCAAAAAATTTAACACACCAGCAGTGTGAAGAGACCTGAAAGTGGCACATGGCAGCAGAGTGTGGCGATGGAGACAGCAGCAATGGGAGGCCGTACAGGGACCATGACAGACTCTGGACTTGGCAGCAGCATGAGGAGGCGGTATATAGGGGCCCATGGCAGATTAGGGGCCTGGCAGCAGCTATGTGAGGCCCGTAATCTGCCAGCACCCTATGTCAAAAAATTTAACACACCAGCAGTGTGAAGAGACCTGAAAGTGGCACATGGCAGCAGAGTGTGGCGATGGAGACAGCAGCAATGGGAGGCCGTACAGGGACCCATGAGAGACTCTGGACCTGGCAGCAGCAGGAGGAGGCGGTATATAGGGGCCCATGGCAGATTAGGGGCCTGGCAGCAGCTATGTGAGGCCCGTAATCTGCCTGCACCCTATGTCAAAAAATTTAACACACCAGCAGTGTGAAGAGACCTGAAAGTGGCACATGGCAGCAGAGTGTGGCGATGGAGACAGCAGCAATGGGAGGCCGTACAGGGACCATGACAGACTCTGGACTTGGCAGCAGCATGAGGAGGCGGTATATAGGGGCCCATGGCAGATTAGGGGCCTGGCAGCAGCTATGTGAGGCCCGTTATCTTGCAGCACCCTATGTCAAAAAATTTAACACACCAGCAGTGTGAAGAGACCTGAAAGTGGCACATGGCAGCAGAGTGTGGCGATGGAGACAGCAGCAATGGGAGGCCGTACAGGGACCCATGAGAGACTCTGGACCTGGCAGCAGCATGAGGAGGCGGTATATTGGGGCCCATGGCAGATTAGGGGCCTGGCAGCAGCTATGTGAGGCCCGTTATCTTGCAGCACCCTATGTCAAAAAATTTTACACACCAGCAGTGTGAAGAGACCTGAAAGTGGCACATGGCAGCAGAGTGTGGCGATGGAGACAGCAGCAATGGGAGGCCGTACAGGGACCCATGAGAGACTCTGGACCTGGCAGCAGCAGGAGGAGGTGGTATATAGGGGCCCATGGCAGATTAGGGGCCTGGCAGCAGCTATGTGAGGCCCGTTATCTTGCAGCACCCTATGTCAAAAAATTTAACACACCAGCAGTGTGAAGAGACCTGAAAGTGGCACATGGCAGCAGAGTGTGGCGATGGAGACAGCAGCAATGGGAGGCCGTACAGGGACCCATGAGAGACTCTGGACCTGGCAGCAGCATGAGGAGGCGGTATATTGGGGCCCATGGCAGATTAGGGGCCTGGCAGCAGCTATGTGAGGCCCGTTATCTTGCAGCACCCTATGTCAAAAAATTTTACACACCAGCAGTGTGAAGAGACCTGAAAGTGGCACATGGCAGCAGAGTGTGGCGATGGAGACAGCAGCAATGGGAGGCCGTACAGGGACCCATGAGAGACTCTGGACCTGGCAGCAGCAGGAGGAGGTGGTATATAGGGGCCCATGGCAGATTAGGGGCCTGGCAGCAGCTATGTGAGGCCCGTAATCTGCCTGCACCCTATGTCAAAAAATTTAACACACCAGCAGTGTGAAGAGACCTGAAAGTGGCACATGGCAGCAGAGTGTGGCGATGGAGACAGCAGCAATGGGAGGCCGTACAGGGACCCATGAGAGACTCTGGACCTGGCAGCAGCAGGAGGAGGCGGTATATAGGGGCCTATGGCAGATTAGGGGCCTGGCAGCAGCTATAGGAGGCCCGTAATCTGCCAGCACCCTATGTCAAAAAATTCAACACACCAGCAGTGTGAGGAGACCTGAAAGTGGCACATGTTTGAGGCATGATTCATGGCGGATTTAGTCAGTTGTGTCAGGAACTGGTGGTTTGAAATCCAGACTAATCCACGCCTGATTCATTTTCACAAACGTGAGTCTCTCCACACTTTGGGTGGACAGTCGTGTCCTCCGCGGAGTTACAATACCTCCTGCCGCACTAAACACGCGCTCCGATGCCACGCTACTGGCCGGGCATGACAGCCTTTCAAGGGCAAATTCAGCTAGTTGGGGCCAAAGGTCAAGTTTCGTTGCCCAGTAGTCAAGGGGATTGTCTACCTCGGTTGGCAGGGTGCTGTCCAAGTAGGCCCAAGCCTGTTGTTTGAGCTCCTGCTCCAGGTCCACCTGATGCTGCTGCTGCTGCTGCGGCTGGTTAGTAGTTTCCTCACTGCGCTGGTGAAGAAAGCTACTCATCATCGACTGCAGACTGAGGCAGCCGCTGCTGGTGGAGCTGCCACTGCTCCTACCACCCCACCCCTCCCCTGCTGCCATGCCAGCGGAACGCGAGCGCACAGGGCCCACAGTGTCTGAGGATGGACGTTGGCGCACAAAGGCAGAGACCAACTGACTACATAGGTGGTTTTTATAGTACGTAATTTTGGCCTCCCTCTCAGCAGGTGTGAAAAAGGCCACCATTTTGGACCGGTAGCGAGGGTCCAACAAGGTGGACAGCCAAAAGTCATCCCTCTGTCTGATGGTTATTATTCGGCTGTCGCTACGCAAGCAACCGAGCATGCTATGGGCCATTTGTGCCAAGGAATGCGAGGGACTCCCTGCCTCCATCTCCACAGCATACTGCCACGGTGCGTCTGGGTCCTCTGTCTCCTCCTCCTCCTCCTCTACCAGATGCTCCTGCTCCTCCACTCCTGTCCGCTGAGTGGAAAAACCACCCATTTCACTCAATAATTCCTGAGCACAAATGTCCTCCTCTACCTCCTCCTCTTCTTCCTGTCCTGCCCCCACAGGGGTCATGTGGCGTTGAGATCTGTGCGCCACGTCTACCGCACCCTGACCAGCCATTGTTAACAGCATTTGTTCCAGGACGTGCAACAGAGGAATGACGTCGTTCATCCCATAGTCCTGCCGACTCACGAATAGCGTGGCCTCCTCAAAGGGCCTGAGCAAGCGGCAGGTGTCACGCATGAGCTGCCAATGGCTGACATCTAAGTTACACAGGGGAGTACCTTTATCCGCTTGTAACATCAGGAAATCGGTGATGGCCTTTCGCTGCTCGTAAAGGCGGTCTAACATGTGTAGGGTTGAATTCCACCTTGTTGCAACGTCGCAGATCAGGCGATGCTGTGGAATTCCGTTCTGCCGCTGCAGCTCAATGAGGGTGTTCTTTGCGGTGTAGGAATGGCTGAAATGCATGCACAGTTTACGTGACATTTTAAGGATGTCTTGCAGTGGGATGGTGGATTTTAGGAACCGCTTGACAACCAGATTGAACACGTGAGCCATGCATGGCGCATGGCACAACCTTCCTTGACGCAGAGCAGACACCATGTTCTTTCCGTTGTCAGTCAACATGGTTCCGATTTTTAGTTTGCGCGGAGACAGCCATCTGTCGATTTCTCTGTTCATTACACTCAGCAGTTCCTCCCCTGTGTGACTACGTTCGCCAAGGCATACCAGGTGCAGCACAGCGTGACACCGTTGCGCCCTGCACATGTGATATGCCGGTCGGGTAATGGGACTTGGCACGGGGGTGGCGGCTGAGGACACGGCGGAAAAAGAGGTGGTAGAGGCGGACATGCTTGCTGGACCAAGGACGTGCAAACGTGGAGGCAAAAGCGTCGTGACCTGTCCAAGTTGCTGGTGCGGCTGTGCCGGCACCACGTTCACCCAGTGGGCCGTAAATGACATGTACTGTCCCTGACCGTAGTTACAGCTCCACACGTCGGCGCTGCCGTGCACTTTGGCAGAGACCGACATGCTCAAAGACTGGCCCACCATCTCTTCTACATGTGAATGCAGGGCTGGCACTGCCTTTTGGGCAAAGAAATGACGGCTTGGCACTCTCCACCGCGGCGCGGCACAAGCCATCATTTCTCGGAAAGGTGCTGAGTCCACCAGTTGGAAAGGGAGGGACTGCAGCACCAGCAACTTGGACAGGAGGACGTTCAGCTTTTGCACCGTCGGGTGCGTGCTCGCAAACTGTTGTCTCTTGGATACGGATTCCAAGAAAGACTGTTGACGGAATCCGAGAAGAGGAGTAGCAGGAGAAGGAGCATCTGAACGAGCGGAAGATGCCAATGAGCGACAACTCCCCTCAGCAGAGGTGTTGGAGCCTTGACTGGCTGATAGAGGGCGATTGACGACGTCGGGTGACGGAGCAAGTAACGGAGCGGGTGATGGAGCGGGGGCTGGGGCAGGCAGAACCGCCGTATGTTTATCACGGTTTTCCCAGGCCACCGAATGGTGACGCTGCATATGCTGACGCAACGCTGTAGTCCCAACATGGGCCCCCTGGCCACGCTTGCATTTCTGGCCACATAGTCGACATACGGCTACGTTTACTTCCTCGGGCGGCTTGAGGAAAAATTGCCACACCACCGAGTAGGAAACTTTGCCCCCGCTACTCTTCACTGGCTGACTGCTACTTCCTCCGTGCGCACCGGCACCACTACTGGCCGTGGTGGTAGGCTGCAGTGGAGCTGGTGCTCTACTCCGTGGACGTTTGGCTCCACTGACACTGATGCGACCCTGCTGCTGTCTCCTGGGCAACCCACCGACTGTTTTGCTCGCTGCCAAGCTGCCACCCTCTTCTCCTGATGATGCGGAAGAAATTGCCTGATGACGACGAGGCTGCCAAGTGCGATCAACCTCCTCATCATCAAGTAGGGTCTCCGCCTCACTACTAGCCCCCTCGGCTGCGTCTGGGTCAGGAGACAGACCTGTCTCTAGACCGGCTACCGAGCCACTCTCCTCGCCAGTACTTGTTCGCTTGGCTGCTGAAAAGGCCGATGTCTCCCCCCGTTCCTGACCGCCCTCTGTTAGCTCTTCCTCACTGTACAGTGGGGCTGAGCCCACAGCATGCGATACTTCGCTTGGTGAGGGAACAGCAAAGGACAGGGGCAGGTAGAGGACACGTGATTTCAGTGGGCTTGGTCCCGGGCCATGCCAACTAACGGTTGTGTCTGACGTACCCACCGACCGTTGGCTGTAGGTGTCAGAGGTGACCTGGGAAGAGGAAGACGACCGAGCCAACCAATCAATGACGGCAGGGTTGTCGGTGGAGACACGACCGCTGGATGACACCGGGAGCACTGGCCTCTGGCTGCGAATACTGCTGCCTCGACCCCTTCCTCTGCTGCCACGTCTGCTCGCTCCTAAAACATTGCCTCCTCTGCCACTCCTCTGCATGTTGTCTGACATACTATTTAATTCAACGATTAGGTGTCCCTGAGTAACAATTCTCTGGCACTCAGTAACAATTCTGTCTGTCCCTGAGTATGAATTCTGTGGCCCTGAGTAACAATTGTGTGTCTGTGCAAGTAACAATTCTGTGTCTGTGCAAGTAACAATTTTGTGTCTGTGAGAGTAACAATTCTCTGGCACTCAGTAACAATTCTGTCTGTCCCTGAGTAACAATTCTCTGGCACTCAGTAACAATTCTGTCTGTCCCTGAGTAACAATTCTGTCTGTCCCTGAGTATGAATTCTGTGGCCCTGAGTAAGAATTCTCTGGCACTCAGTAACAATTCTGTCTGTCCCTGAGTATGAATTCTGTGGCCCTGAGTAACAATTGTGTGTCTGTGCAAGTAACAATTCTGTGTCTGTGCAAGTAACAATTTTGTGTCTGTGAGAGTAACAATTCTCTGGCACTCAGTAACAATTCTGTCTGTCCCTGAGTAACAATTCTCTGGCACTCAGTAACAATTCTGTCTGTCCCTGAGTATGAATTCTGTGGCCCTGAGTAACAATTCTGTCTCTGTGCGAGTAACAATTCTGTGTCTGTGCAAGTAACAATTTTGTGTCTGTGAGAGTAACAATTCTCTGGCACTCAGTAACAATTCTGTCTGTCCCTGAGTAACAATTCTCTGGCACTCAGTAACAATTCTGTCTGTCCCTGAGTAACAATTCTCTGGCACTCAGTAACAATTCTGTCTGTCCCTGAGTAACAATTCTCTGGCACTCAGTAACAATTGTGTGTCTGTGCAAGTAACAATTCTGTGTCTGTGCAAGTAACAATTTTGTGTCTGTGAGAGTAACAATTCTCTGGCACTCAGTAACAATTCTGTCTGTCCCTGAGTAACAATTCTCTGGCACTCAGTAACAATTCTGTCTGTCCCTGAGTATGAATTCTGTGGCCCTGAGTAACAATTCTGTCTCTGTGCGAGTAACAATTCTGTGTCTGTGCAAGTAACAATTTTGTGTCTGTGAGAGTAACAATTCTCTGGCACTCAGTAACAATTCTGTCTGTCCCTGAGTAACAATTCTCTGGCACTCAGTAACAATTCTGTCTGTCCCTGAGTAACAATTCTCTGGCACTCAGTAACAATTCTGTCTGTCCCTGAGTAACAATTCTCTGGCACTCAGTAACAATTGTGTGTCTGTGCAAGTAACAATTCTGTGTCTGTGCAAGTAACAATTTTGTGTCTGTGAGAGTAACAATTCTCTGGCACTCAGTAACAATTCTGTCTGTCCCTGAGTAACAATTCTCTGGCACTCAGTAACAATTCTGTCTGTCCCTGAGTATGAATTCTGTGGCCCTGAGTAACAATTCTGTCTCTGTGCGAGTAACAATTCTGTGTCTGTGCAAGTAACAATTTTGTGTCTGTGAGAGTAACAATTCTCTGGCACTCAGTAACAATTCTGTCTGTCCCTGAGTAACAATTCTCTGGCACTCAGTAACAATTCTGTCTGTCCCTGAGTAACAATTCTCTGGCACTCAGTAACAATTCTGTCTGTCCCTGAGTAACAATTCTCTGGCACTCAGTAACAATTGTGTGTCTGTGCAAGTAACAATTCTGTGTCTGTGCAAGTAACAATTTTGTGTCTGTGAGAGTAACAATTCTCTGGCACTCAGTAACAATTCTGTCTGTCCCTGAGTAACAATTCTCTGGCACTCAGTAACAATTCTGTCTGTCCCTGAGTATGAATTCTGTGGCCCTGAGTAACAATTCTGTCTCTGTGCGAGTAACAATTCTGTGTCTGTGCAAGTAACAATTTTGTGTCTGTGAGAGTAACAATTCTCTGGCACTCAGTAACAATTCTGTCTGTCCCTGAGTAACAATTCTATGGCACTCAGTAACAATTCTGTCTTCCCTGAGTAACAATTCTCTGGCACTCAGTAACAATTCTGTCTGTCCCTGAGTATGAATTCTGTGGCCCTGAGTAACAATTCTGTCTCTGTGCGAGTAACAATTCTGTGTCTGTGCAAGTAACAATTTTGTGTCTGTGAGAGTAACAATTCTCTGGCACTCAGTAACAATTCTGTCTGTCCCTGAGTAACAATTCTCTGGCACTCAGTAACAATTCTGTCTGTCCCTGAGTAACAATTCTCTGGCACTCAGTAACAATTGTGTGTCTGTGCAAGTAACAATTCTGTGTCTGTGCAAGTAACAATTTTGTGTCTGTGAGAGTAACAATTCTCTGGCACTCAGTAACAATTCTGTCTGTCCCTGAGTAACAATTCTCTGGCACTCAGTAACAATTCTGTCTGTCCCTGAGTATGAATTCTGTGGCCCTGAGTAACAATTCTGTCTCTGTGCGAGTAACAATTCTGTGTCTGTGCAAGTAACAATTTTGTGTCTGTGAGAGTAACAATTCTCTGGCACTCAGTAACAATTCTGTCTGTCCCTGAGTAACAATTCTCTGGCACTCAGTAACAATTCTGTCTGTCCCTGAGTAACAATTCTCTGGCACTCAGTAACAATTCTGTCTGTCCCTGAGTAACAATTCTCTGGCACTCAGTAACAATTGTGTGTCTGTGCAAGTAACAATTCTGTGTCTGTGCAAGTAACAATTTTGTGTCTGTGAGAGTAACAATTCTCTGGCACTCAGTAACAATTCTGTCTGTCCCTGAGTAACAATTCTCTGGCACTCAGTAACAATTCTGTCTGTCCCTGAGTATGAATTCTGTGGCCCTGAGTAACAATTGTGTGTCTGTGCAAGTAACAATTCTGTGTCTGTGCAAGTAACAATTTTGTGTCTGTGAGAGTAACAATTCTCTGGCACTCAGTAACAATTCTGTCTGTCCCTGAGTAACAATTCTCTGGCACTCAGTAACAATTCTGTCTGTCCCTGAGTAACAATTCTGTCTGTCCCTGAGTATGAATTCTGTGGACCTGAGTAAGAATTCTCTGGCACTCAGTAACAATTCTGTCTGTCCCTGAGTATGAATTCTGTGGCCCTGAGTAACAATTGTGTGTCTGTGCAAGTAACAATTCTGTGTCTGTGCAAGTAACAATTTTGTGTCTGTGAGAGTAACAATTCTCTGGCACTCAGTAACAATTCTGTCTGTCCCTGAGTAACAATTCTCTGGCACTCAGTAACAATTCTGTCTGTCCCTGAGTAACAATTCTCTGGCACTCAGTAACAATTCTGTCTGTCCCTGAGTAACAATTCTGTCTGTCCCTGAGAATGAATTCTGTGGCCCTGAGTAAGAATTCTCTGGCACTCAGTAACAATTCTGTCTGTCCCTGAGTAACAATTCTCTGGCACTCAGTAACAATTCTGTCTGTCCCTGAGTAAAAATTCTGTGGCCCTAATAACGTTTCTGTGGCCCTAAGTAACAATTCTCTGGCACTGAGTAACAATTCTGTCTGTCCCTGAGTATGAATTCTGTGGCCCTAACTAGCGTTTCTTTGTCCCTAAAGAACGATTCTGTGGCCCTCATTAACAAGTCTGTGTCCCTGAGTAATGGTTCTCTGTCCCTAAGTAACTTCTCTCTGTCCCCAAGTATTGTTTCTGTGGCCCTAACTCTGTCCCTGTCCCTAGTACAGAGCGGTCTGCCTCTGTTCAATGACTGCAGGCAAATGAAGATTTCCAAAATGGCCGCTATATATACCTCGACCATTACACAGTGCTGGCTGGCTGGCTGCTGATTGGCTGATGCGATCACATGTCGTTGAGGAATGCATTATGGGGCAGCGCGCCTTGTCTGCGCGCCTTCCCCGACATCCCCGCTCCGTCGCCGCACATGTCAGCCGCCATTTTCGGAAAAATTTCGATTCGCGCGTCCGAATTAGGCTGTTTTTCGGATTCGGCACGAATCGAAATTTTTCCGAAATTCGACTCGAATTCCACTTCGGATACTTCGATTCGCTCATCTCTAAATACATTATTTACACTAAACTGCCTCTACTGAACAATTCCACTCTGTCCTATCAACTTCACTAGCTCCAGCACATGGACAGTGGTTGCTCTTGGGTTCGCCTCCTATAGTAAGGGCCTGGGTTATCCAGCTCCTAAATATTGTTGGCTGCTGTAAAGCCATAACCAGGGTCCAAGGTTTTGCAGGGTACCAAAATCTGAATATATATTGAATGGTTGGAGGTACTGGGAGGAGAGATTGGGCAACACATCAGCACAGCATTGCTTTGGCATAGTGAATTTTCTGTTCTGTGGACAAAGCAGTATTTGGAGTATATTATCTTCTCTATTATTCATGCCTGAGATACAACTCAGACTCCACTTGTCTCCCCCATGCAGTCCTGCCCAAGCATTTGTAATTATTCCTTTGGAGAACTGGCTTACACTGTGGTGGAAACCTATAGTGCTTCTCTCTCAGGTTGGACAGGTGCAGCATTAATTTTACAGATCCTCCCAATGTACCTCCCTGAAGAAGCATAATGTGAAATGTGTAGAATAGGACACCACCATCACCCTATGTGTGCAATCAAAATTATATCTGTATTAAAAAACCTAACAAACTATTTGGGTTTGTGTATTGTTATGTCTTCTAGTGAGTAGATTGGTGTTAGCCCAATTAGGAAGGAGAACTGATATAAATGATAACTGTAAACGTGTATGCTGCAATAGTTATCATATGTGTATAATTGAAGGTCATACATTTAACTACACAGTTTTGGAAAATAAAAATGAACTAAAAACTAAATTAATTATACTTTTTTGTTTACTTTTGATTTTATTTTGGCACCTTAAAAGTCCAAAGATCTTTAAAATTTGACACTGAAATTTGACCAAAATTTGCAAGTTCAAATTAAAACTGAATCCTGGGAGATCCCTGGAAATGAAAGTTGGATGTGAATCCAAATCTTATTCCTATGCTGGAAATGTTAGAAGAAAAACAAAATAGCAAATAAGGATTCAGTAAACAGTTAAATATCTCCAAAATTGTATATTCAACACCCACTCAAAAATGGAGACTCTGACATAACCATTGATGAGCTCTGTTGAGTCCTCCAGCCTTGACACTACACAGCCTGCTGGATTTTCTTTACCCTCGAACATTAAATATAATTAGATTTTCAATTGTTTGATTACAAAGCATAATATTCACCTGGATGGCAGTCCCCCACCTTCACGCTCGGCTGCCTTCAATCAATAAAAGGTGTTGTGGAGCAGTAATGAGTATTGTTTTGACAGAGATTAGTGCTTGCAACTTAAAATGAACATTTTTCTTGAATGGGGAAAAAAAAAACAAGAAAAGTATGGTAGTTACAGACACAAGTACATGATTTTGTGAAAATGCTATGCTCCGGGCTGTCATGCCAATCCTGTGAATTCAGTTCTAATTCACAAACAAGCAAATCAGGCATTGTGGCTTCACTTGCTGCAGAAAGGTTGTTATCAGGGAAGACAGCCAGAAAGAACCAAGACACTAGTATTTTCAAAAAAGGTAACCCACCACCACCAAATAGTTTTCTCAAGAAAGTTTTATGTAGCTACAGCCTGGGGGCAAAATAACTCACCAGGCCACTCCCCAAACATTTATAGCCTCCCCCAGCATGCACCAATGACATGCACCTCCTAGTGGAAGCCAGAGTGGACATAAAGGCTCAACAGCACAACTGTCCCATAACTATTGCCCTGACACCCAATGGTGGTAGTAGGAAACTTTAGCAATCCTTAACATGGGTGAAACTAAGTGAAAATAACTACAAATTGTCCCGAGCAAACAACTACCCAGGAGAGCTAAATTGACTAAACACCACTGAATGACAGGGTCTAATTTCAACACTTTGTATTTCCCATCTGTGATGGACAGCCTGGCATCCCACCTGGGTGCTTCTGTCAGAGAGCTGCCTCCTCACCGTTGGAACACAGGAACAAGGTATTTTAGCTGGGCATTGCACCCAAGGACTAGAGGGCATTAGCTTAGGTGCAAACAGGAACTCTTTTTACTGTCAACTCCCACATAATTTATACCACACAGAATCAGAGCTTGGTCACATTATCCTAAATGTAGCACTACTGCCTTAGGAGTCCCTAAAGTTTTGGGTCCCCCTATAGTCCTTACAGTCAGGCAGCACACATTTTCACAATAACTTGCATCCAGGAGACAATAACAGTCCTTGAGCTTTGTTTTGTGATTTTATTAGGGAATTTGAACTGGAATAGGGTTAGGGGTGTACAAGATGCCCAATGGAACTGTGAAACTGAGGACAACTTCCTGGAACTATGTACAGGTTTTATACAGCAAACAGTCTCTTTTGGAGAGCTAGCCAGTGTCTCTGGTAGTAGTAGTGTCTTCTTTACCCAGCTGTCTGGAGGAAATTCCGGAGCAGGGGATCCAGTGCCTGCCACGTTAAAGTAAGACAGTCCTGAGTAGTTACTAATCTGGTTTCCCACCGGGGTGCTCCTTCCCCTCTCTGGCCCAGGGTGTGCAGGTCTACTCATTTGGTCCTTCTGTCTGTGTTGCCGGTGGGTCAATGGCTGCTACCAAGCCTTTTAGCTGGGCCGCTCCTTCCCTGCCACACAGGTGGTCCTTTCAGGGGGCCAATGAAGTCCCAAGATTTCCTCCTCCCAGGGTCCTTCTGCCTGGAGATGAGCCCCTCTCCTATCTGGGCCCCCTCCCAGGCTCCTGCTCTCCAGCCTCACATCCTCATTCTTCCACCCGAACTCACCTGCAACTGAGAAAACTCAGTTACTCTTAAAGGCTGTCCTGGCCCCTTGCCAAGCCTCATGTTGGGGATTGGACAGGATCCTCTAAGAGCACAGACCACACTGCCCACTGCCTCTAAATCCTTCCCCAACGTTTTAGAAAAGGGGAAATTCCACAGAGCTGGTCTGTAGAGCCAATCAGCCCTGACCAAAATCTGACTTCCTGAGTATCACATCTGTCTGCTACTCAGCTCCTGTCTATCAATTAGAGTATAGATCCCCTAGCTGACTAGGAGGGTGCTACATAAACAATGCAAACTGTAAACAGTAATATCATCAATATTCTAATGAATAGCTAACATCTAACAGTGATCTAATAAAACAGCAATCTAATTAACAGCTTACAGTGATCTGATTAACAGTAAACTAATCAACAGCTTGGCACCCAGGCCAGCCAGGAGCCCACCCCCCTGGATATACACAGTACATTACACATGCTGTCTTTCAGGAGTCTTCCTTTCACTTGTGTTATCTGTCCACTAGAACTCATGGAATGTTTCAGCAGCCTGAAAACGTGGAATGAATGTATCTTCATAGATTGCTTGAGGAAGATTGTTGATAAATATTTCTGTCCCAAGTGGAGGAGCTTCTCCAACCCAGTCTGCCAGAGAGCCCCATGTTTCTTCTGACCATTAACCTGTCCAAGATTAATATTATACCTTTTCATCCAATCCAGAAGGGAAGCTTTATTGTCTTCATGCAGAGAATTAATCCAAGCCTTGCTTTCAGTGTTCATCACGTTATCCATCATCACAGAGTGCTCCGCTCTCTCCATGGTATCAGAGGCTGAGCTGAGCTCTTTTCCATGCTCTGACCGGGAGAAGCAGACAAAATCCCTGGTTTACCACATGGGCCATAATCTGTGGGTAGAAGGCTACCCACTAGTCCCCTTAAAAATACCCTGTTTGCCAAGCCATCTCTTTCAGTCCTAGTGCCAATGATCAATTATCTTGAATATCTCAAATATATACAGTATAGACCCAAGCCCAGATCTTAGTCATCCAATCACAAAGCAGACTGATTTTACCAAAGCTGAATATTACAGCTGTGGTCTTCATTAAAATTTCACCACAAATGAGTCTTGAAGCTGAACTCCAGACACAAAAACTTTCATTGAAATGTACTCCTCAATAGCAACAAAAATGCAAATCTACTTTGTGTGCACCAAATGCCTTTGTAAGCCTAGATATTATTTTGGAAAAGTAGCAGTGGCATCATCATTGTGTTGTACATAGCCTGTGCAGTGAGCAGAGCTGTGGGAGGAGATTAGCAGACTCCACCCACTACAGGCTGCCTGCAGAAAACTACAGGAGGGGGAGGAGACAAGACCAGTCACCCTGCTCAAGGAAAGAGCAAAGCTGTGGGAAAGGTCTGGCAAATCCCATCCACTACAGGCTGCCTACAGAAAACTACAAAAGGGGGCGGAGTCAAGACCAGTCACACTGCAGGAGAGAGAAGAGCAGTGAGTGGTCTTTATTACAGAAAGTTTCACAATGGATTAGTGCACATATCTGGAAGAAATACACAAAGCACAGCAAGAATCAAGGATGCACATTCTTTCAGAATGTTACCACTCTCTACACAGAGGACACATCTTCTCATATTTTGGCTAATTAATACATTTATCATTTACCAATTTGCCTGATTTGTAAATTGATTGTTTCACAAAAAAATAACTATCACACAAAATACTACCTGTCAGTCTGAGCCAGAGTGAAAGAATGCATCCCAGGGCACCCTTCACATGTGCATGTTCCAAAAAAGGGAGCTGACCACTGCATGTGACAGACTTCAGCTATGCTGAAAATTGTAAAGGTTCAGATTTTATTTTTACATAACAAACGCATCATATTTTCCTGCTTTGTACAATAGTTTTGCACAGAGCAGCCGTGATCCTCCTCTTTGTGGCCAGGGGCATAGATAAAGAGGGTCTGAAACCCCCCCCCCCCCCAAATTAGAGTTGCCAACCACAATCACTGCAGGCTGCAGCCATTGAAATTAAGGTGGGGTTGGGGGGCAGTGCTGGGTCTAGGGGTATGTGTAGGCTGGGTGGTGGTGACAAACAGCGATCTCCTGTATGGATTTCAATAAAGCAGCTGGAAGCCACGAGAGGGAGAGGAGGAGAATCAGCTTCCAGCTGCTTTATTTAAAGCCATACAGGAGATTGCTTCTTGTTACCGCCCCCACCGAACGGTTCACAGAACGGTTCAGTTTTCTTTCTGCCCCCCACTCTCCCTTCCACCACCGCAGTGTTCTCGCTGCTGTGTTATACTCACTGCTCAGCCCCTCCCTCCATCCTCTGCACCAATAGGAGAAGAGGGGAGAGAGACTGGATCTCCTCTGCCTTCCTCTGTGCCTGCCCGAAATCTAGTCCATGCATCTTCAGAGGATATGTGGGCGGGAAACTGAAAACAGCAGCTGACAGCTCAGATGCTTCTAAAGGAATCATGGTGAGTCTGACCTAACCTTCCTTCCACCCCCCCTCCATTCTTTCCTTCCACACCCCCCTTCTTTACACCCACCCCTCCTTTCCTTCCTTCCACCAACCTCTCCCTCCCTTACTTCCACCCACCCCTCCCTTCCTTCCTTCCACACACCCCTTCCTTCCACCCCTCCCTTTCTTCCTTCCACACATCCCTTCCTTCCTTCCTTCCACCCACCCACCCTTCCTTCCTTCCACCCACCCACCCTTCCTTCCTTCCACCCACTCCTTCCTTCCATCCACCCCTCCCTCCTTTCCTTCCTTCCATCTACCCCTTCCTTTCTTCCATCCACCCTTCCCTTCCTTCCTTTTTTCCTTTCTTCAACCCACCCTCCCTTCCTTTCTTCCTTCCTTCCACCCACGGTGACTCACCCCTCCCTCCCTCCCTCCCTCCCACCCACCCACCCATTCCTTCCATCCACCCCTCCCTTCCTTCCATCCCATCCTTCCTTCCTTCCACCAACCCACCCCTCCCTCCTTTCCTTCCTTCCATCCACCCCGTCCTTCCATCCACCCCTTCCTTTCTTCCATCCACCATTCCCTTTCTCCCTTCCTTCCTTCCTTCCTTCCTTCCATACACCCCTCTCTTCCTTCCTTCCAACCACTCCTCCCTTCCTTCCACCCACCCCTCTCTTCCTTCCACCCACCCACCCCTCTCTTCCTTCCACCCACCCACCCATCCCTTCCTTCCATCCACCCTTTCTTTCCTTATTTCCTTCCTTCCATCCACCCCTTCCTTCCTTCCACCCACTGTCACGATCAGACTGATGCGCTGGTGTTCTATCCCTGACTTGGTGATTCAAACCGTTCCTGGTCCAATCGACTTTGGGCATTTCAGTACCCAGAATGTCCTGTGGGCTGGTACAGGAACACCCCCCAGAGTTGATTGGCCAAGGGATAATGTCCAGCCTATGCCCATATTCCCATAGATTGAGGACCTGAGATATGGACAGTGTGATTTGTACGGAGCTAGTTCTATTGACTGACATATCGCAGACTTTCCCTGACTTGCTCCAGTCGCAGGATAACTCTTGGTAAAAGTTTTATTTCTGTTTTTATTCCCTTTTATTTTATAGTCAATAGTCAATTGTGTGTCTTCTTGTATTTTCTGTATTATTTGTAACTCTTTATACTTTGTACATATTTTATGCACTGCCCACTTTCAGGATATTAAATCATAAAATTAATAAGTGACTTCTGGGTACTTAAGCTCGGGCTCATATCTCTGGAGAGATTAGATTGTACTGTATTGCAGTGTCTTTATATGCTCGGTCAAGTTTATTGCCAATATGTATGCAATTGCACTGCATGTTGGCAAATTGCATGCATATTGTGAAGTAGGATATTTCTGTGTGTGTGTGGGTGGTGGCAAGCTACCATATGTTGTGTGTCTGGTGTGGGGGGGTGTGGACAGTGGAAGAGTGGTTAACACCAGGGTTCTAGCTGGTAGGATAGCTGGAGGAATCCTAGAAGGGTGTGCAGATTGCTAGGCTGCTCCTCAACCCTTAGTGTGCACCAGATTGTATATACGATTAGTATCTGCCTGTGTGTGTCCTCAGCCAGCTGGATTGGAGTGCAGTCTCCCTCTAGTGGTGGCCAGAGGCAGTGCGGGCTGTGAAGGTGTATTACAGCTGGTTCTATATATATATTCAGAATAAATTAAGTCCCCTTAATTCCCTCTTACCCCAAGTCACGGCCGGACGTGCACGCCTCGGTTAGCTAGTCGCTGTGGGCGTGTGGGTTGGATCCGTGACACCATGTCAACGTAAACGAGGGGGGACAGAGTCCTCAGCCTTACTTAACTGGATCCAAGGCATGATCATCCACTCAGGTCTCCCCAGTTCCCTGTAGTACACGACATGGCACTGCGCGCCCGTTCCTGTGCAGTTTCCTCTGCTCCTGGCTCCCCCGGCCCTGCTGTAATTTTGCCATTACATCTGGATGTACACAGCGCGGATTGGGAGCACGCCGATACGAGTGCCCCCAGAGGGAGGGGGACTGCCAAAAAGGAACTAAGGGACCGCTCTGTGAAACATTACACAGAGCAGGTAAGTATAACATTTCTTAATTTTTACCTAAAAAAAATAATGTGTCTTTAAAATCCACTTGCCAAAATATTGAAGGAATATTGACAGGGGAAATTCAATGGGAGGGGGGGGGGGATGGAGGAAGGGGAGGGGCATAGGTAATATACGGTATGTGGAAATGTGTGTATTTTTGAGGTTTGATATAATGCTGATGTATGTATGGGAAAAAACTTAATAAAATAATAATAATAATAATAATATTATAAAAAAACACTTGCTGACCACAATACATACACCGTGTTCCAAATTATTATGCAAATTATATTTTTCTCATTTACCTAAATAATTGATGTAAATAACAGTCGGCATAATTCTCATGTTATCAACTATAAGAGTACAATTCACATTTTATTGAACAAACCTCCTAATGATAACAGGATTTTTGTTCCAAATTATTCCGCACAGGAAGTTTCAAAACACTTTATAGGTTGTAAAGAACTGAAAATTGTCATTTGTTGTGTTTGCAGCATATTTACTGAAATCAAAAGCTATTTCAATCAAACTTTTAACAACATTTTAACTTTTTAAACATTTTAACAGGTCACGTTACATTGTAACATAGGACCCCTTATCTGATAGCAGATCACAAGTCTGGCATCCATTGAACTTGTGAGTTTTGGACAGTTTCTGCTTAAATTTTTTTGCAAGATGTCAGAATAGCCTCCCAGAGCTGCTGTTTGGATGTAAACTGCCTCCCACCCTCATAGATCTTTTGCTTAAGGATGCTCCAAAGGTTCTCATTAGGATTGAGGTCAGGGGAGGATGGAGACCACACCATGACTTTCTCTCCTTTTATCCCCATAGCAGCCATTGATGCAGAGGTATTCTTTGCAGCATGAGATGGTGCATTGTCACGCATGAAGATGATTTTATTACGGAAAGCATAGTTCTTCCTTCTGTACCAGGGAAGAAAGTGGTCAGTCATAAACTCCACATACTTTGCAGAGGTCATCTTTACACCTTCAGGGCCCCTAAAGGGGCCGACCAGCTCTGTTCCCATGATTCCAGCCCAAAACATTACTCCACCACTGCCTTGCTGACATTGCAGCCTTGTTGGAACAGGGTGGCCGTCCACCAACCATCCACTACTCCATCCATCTGGACCATCCAGGGTTGCACGGCACTCATCAGTGAACAGGACTGTTTGAAAATTAGTCTTCATGTATTTTTCTGCCCAATGCAGCCGTTTCTGCTTGTGAGCATTGGTTAGTGGTGGCCGAATAGAAGGTTTATGCACAGTTGCAAGACTCTGGAGGACTCTACACTTTGATGTCCGTGGGACTCCAGAGGCACCAGCAGCTTCAAATATCTGTTTGCTGCTATGTAATGGTATTTTAGCAGCTGCTCTCTTGATCCGATGCATGGATCTGGCAGAAATCTTCCTCAATGTGCCTTTATCTGCACCAACCCGTCTGTGCTCTGAATCAGCCACAAATCTCTTCATAGTGCGATGATCACGCATAAGTTTTCGTGAAATATCGAATGTTTTCATACCTCGTCCAAGGCATCGAACTATTTCACTCTTTTCGGCAGCAGAGAGATCCTTTTTCTTCCCCATATTGCTTGAAAATGGTGCTCTGCTTAATAATGTGGAACACCCTCCTTTAGTAGTTTTTCCTTAAACTGGGCTCACCGGCCAATCTAATTATCACAGGTGTCCGAGATTGTTTTCAGTGATCAAAAGAGCCCTGACACACAATGCCATCCATGAGTTAAACTGAAAAACAAAATATTTCATCTTTGTGACACTTAAATAGAATTTGCATAATAATTTGGAACACGGTGTATATATAAGTTATCGTTAGCAAGTGGTTTACTGGGTTAAGGCTGAAGATATCAGCCATAACCCTGTTATTTTTTTTTTGTCAGCCGAAAGCAGGCTTTCTGCTGAAAGCGATCAAAGCAGCTCATTAGCCATTGGATCGCTTTCGGCACCGGCGGGTCACTTACTGGTGTTTCTTGGGCTTACTGTTTCAACCCGCGCCTCCGAAAAATATTCCAATGGTGTGACCGGCTGTTCACAGAGGCAATGAGAGACTTTATCGTCAAATGGTCCTTGTTGAAGGACCAGAGTTACATCATGACATCATTTCCGGGGTGGATATAAACTTTTTTTTTTTTAAAAGCTAAAGATCCCGAAAAAAACTATTTTCCTTTTAAAGGTAAAGGAGAGATTTGACATCTTTTTGATCTCACATCTCTCCTTAAAGAGGACTTGTCATCCTTATATCTATTACAAGTGATGTACATTCCTTGTAATAGGAATAAAAGTGATAAAAAAATTTATAAGGACAGTGTAAAAATAAAGAAGAAATAAAACTTAAAGCACCCCTATCTTTCCGTGCTTGCGCGCAGAAGTGAACACATGTGTAAGTCGCGCAGGCATATGTAAATTGTGTTCGTAGCACACATGTGAGGTATCGCCACCAATATTAAAGCGAGATAAATAATTATATTGCTAGACCTCCTCTGTATATCTAAAAATGGTAATCTGTAAAAATTTTAAAACGTCGCCTATGGAGATTTTTAAGTATTGTGGTTTGTCGCCATTCCACGTCTGTGTGCAATTTTAAAGCATGACACGTTAGGTATCTATTTACTCGCCATAACATCATACTTCATATTTTACAAAAAAATTGGGGTATATATATTGTGTTTTTTTTTTTTTAATTAATTAAAATGTATTTTTTCCTTAAAATAAGTTTTGAAAACTGCTGCACAAATACCGTGTGACTTAAAAATTGCAATGATTGCCATTGCATTCTCTAGGTTCTTTGTATATATTAATATATATATATGTATATATATATATATATATATATATACTGGTTGGGGGTATAAGTGATGTTCCAGCAAAAATACTGATTTAAACTTGTAAACAAAAAGTGCCAGAAAATGCTTGGTCTTCAAGTGGTTAATGTGGTTGTAAAGGCAGACTTTTTTTACCTTCATGTATTCTCTGCACGACAGTTAAAAAACATCTCTATGCAGAAGTCCCCCATACTCATCTGAGCCCCATTGAGATTCAGTGATGTGCACAAGAGCCTCGGCTCTCCAAGGACTCTCCCACCTCATTGGCTGAGACAGCCATTGACTCCTGCTGCTGTCAATCAGAGCCAGTGAGCCAATGAGGAAGGAGAGGGGGCATGGCTGAGCCGCAGCTCTGTGCGTGAATTGACATGAAGAGCAGAGGCTCATTTCCTAGCCTGCTTGAGTGCCCCCATAGCAAGCTGCTTGCTGTGGGGACACTCAGTAGGAGGGAGGGGCCAGGAATGCCAGTGGGGGACCCGAGAAGAGGAGGATCAGAGCTGCCCTGTACAAATACACTGCCATTTATTCTGACCATCATACAGTCCACAGTGCAGTGCTTAGTCAATCCCCCGTGAACAAAAAAAAAAGAACTTCAAAAGAGGAAAGGCCTTAATCCCTATACCTCCTGGAGTACAAGGTTCCTACCAGTGGCAAGGCATACTTTGGTTTACCTAGACTGAAGCCAATTGTTTCAGGCATTTTGGCTACCATCAGTGCAGTATATGGAAACCATGGCTTCCATGGAATATAGGACTTGGGACCCATGGGGATAACCATAAAGATTATGGTGAGAAGAGACTACAGGAGTCAAAAAGTTCTCCAACTGATTCAGTGTGTTATCACAACCTACAGGTTTCCTGCCTTGAAACTGTGTGTGTGTGTGGGGGGGGGGGAAGAGACCCCTCCCCCCCTCAGTACCTAATAGATAAATACTCACATGCCAGAACTGTGCAACCAACCTAGGAACAGGATTCCCTTTATGTAGTGTAGTCTTAACATTTCTATGATCACCCTTTATTTCTTTGTGATGTTTGAAATATCCAGACAAATACTTTCTTTAGATTAGACTTCACATATGGACAGTTGAATATGTAACAGTAAAGTTAATGAAAACAGCAAAATAAGTCACTTAATTTTATACACCGCTGTCAACATTTACAACTTTTTTTTTTTGTATAGGGTCTCTATGACATGACCCGAAACCTTCATTCTCAGCAGGTCCACTTATCCGTCATCACCCCTGGGACCCAATTAATCTGGACTTTGTGATCTGTGAGCTCTCAGCCGAAAGAAGAATAAATTGTTCCTCATAACTCGGCAGCTTTGCAAACACCAAGTAACAAGCTAATGAACAGAGATCTGTCAGATGCCAAAGGAGCAAATTAGTAAACAAAGTCATTTTCTGAGATCTGTTAAACAAGGCTTGCTGAGTCCTCTCCTCGGGTTTGGAATATCAGCCAACGTAGCAGTTGAGGGACTTGTCAACATCTCCTCTGGCAGCCTGGACTTGGCAAAGGATAATGGATTTTATGAGAAGGTTCTTCAGATTTGCTACCGAAGCAGAATCCAATTACACCAGCCAGCAAATCAATTTATTAACTTTCCTTCAGCAACTTTTATTGGTATTTTTCTCCTTTTACATTGGAGGAGGACTCTGTGCTAAAAAAACAGATTGTAGTAGATATGTGTCAGAAAAATGAGAGGTGACTGCCTCCTTCTTTCCTTCCTTCCTTCATTACTTTTCCTCCTTCCTTTCTTCTTCTCTCCCTCCCTCTTTTCCCCTTTCTATCCTTCTTTGAGTCTGCCCTCCCTCCCCTTCCTCTCCTTCCTCTCCCTCTCTTCCCATTTTTTCTTCTGTTCTTCTGTTCCCTCCATCTTCCTTTTTTCTTCCCTCCCTTCCTCTCTTCCCATCTTCTTCTCTCCCTCCCTTTCTCTGTTCCTGTGTTTCCATTCTTCCTCTTCCCTCCCTCCCTCCCTCCCTCCCTCCCTATCTTCCCATATTTCCTTTCCTTTCTTCTTTTCTTCCCTTTTCTATTCCTCCCTCTGTCCTTCCTTTGTTTTTTCCTTTCTTCCTTGCTTCTTTCTCCATTTTTACTTCTTTTTAAATTTCTTCCTTTGTTTCTGTTTTGATCCATTATCTTTCTTCTTTTCCTGCTCCTTCTTTCTTCCTTACAATACTTTCAATTTCCTCGTTCCTCACTTCTCTCTTTTTTTTTTCAATCACCTTATCTTCTACTTTATTTTTTTCCTTTTCTTCTTTCCTTTCTCTCCCTTTGTTGTTCTCCTTCCTGCCCTTCCCTTTCTTCTTCCATCTTTCTCTCCTTCCTGCTATTTATGTCTTATTTCTGCATTCTTCTTCCCTACCTCCTTTCTAGCTTTATTTGCCTTTCTTTCCTCTTTCCTTCATCCTCCTTATTTCCTTCTATCCTTTTCATCCTCTGTTTATGCATCCCTTCCCTTCATTCTTTCTCTCTTTCTTGAGCTCTTTCTTACACTTCCATTCTTTCTTCCTTGACTTTCTTTTTCTAGTGCTTCAATTCTTTATTTGCTGTGCTTCCCTTCTTTTCTTTAATTTCCCCTCCTCCTTTCTTTCTTGCATTTCCCTTCTTTCTTTCTCTTGGGCTTCCCTTCTTTTTTGGCTTTCTTTTTCTTGTGCTTCCCTTCTTTCTTTGTTGTGCTTCCCTTCCTTTCTTTTGCTTCCCCTTCTCCTTTCTTTCTTGCATTCCCCTTCTTTCTTTCTCTTGCGCTTCTCCTCCTTTCTTTATTTCTTGCATTTCCCTTCTTTCTTTCTTGCCATTTTTTTTCTTGTGCTTCCCTTATTTCTTTGTTGTGCTTCCCTTCCTTTCTTTCGCTTCTCCTCCTTTCTTTATTTCTTGCACTTCCCTTCTTTCTTTGTTGTGCTTCCCTTCCTTTCTTTTGCTTCCTCTCCTTCCTTCCCTTCTTGCATTTCCCTTCTTTCTTTGTTGTGCTTCCCTTCTTTTCTTTTGCTTCCCCTCCTCCTTTCTTTCTTGCATTCCTCTTCTTTCTTTCTCTTGTGCTTCCCTTCTTTCTTTGTTGTGCTTCCCTTCCTTTCTTTCGCTTCTCCTCCTTTCTTTCTTGCATTCCCCTTCTTTCTCTTGCGCTCCCCTTCTTTCTTTCTTGGCTTTCTTTTTCTTGTTCTTCCCTTCTTCCTTTGTTGTGCTTCCCTTCCTTTCTTTTGCTTCTCCTCCTTTCTTTCTTTCTTTCTTTCTTGGCTTTCTTTTTCTTGTGCTTCTCTTCTTTCTTTGTTGTGTTTCCCTTCTTTTCTTTTGCTTCCCCTCCTCCTTTCTTTCTTGCATTCCCCTTCTTTCTTTCTCTTGAGCTTCCCTTCTTTCTTTCTTGGCTTTCTTTTTCTTGTGCTTCCCTTCTTCCTTTGTTGTGCTTCCCTTCCTTTCTTTCGCTTCTCCTCCTTCCTTCCTTTCTTTCTTGCATTTCCCTTCTTTCTTTCTCTTGTGCTTCCCTTCTTTCTTGCAATTTTTTATTTCTTTCTTGTGCTTTCTTTTTTGCACTTGCCTTCTTTCTTTGTTGTGCTTAGCTTCCTTCCTTCCTTCCTTCCTTCCTTCCTTGCGCTATCCCTTCTTCTTTTTTCTTTTTCTTCCTTCCTTTTCTCTCCCATCTTCCTACCCTGAAATGAAATATGTAATATACAGTACCTTTGGTATTCTGCTTTTCCCCAACTCTCATTTGGCCTGCCATCCATGTCTCTACAGTTCAACATACATCTGCTTCCTGACCCCCAAAGAGCTGAGTTCTGCATTGATGGAGTGCTATCATTGATGCTGGTTGATAGGCTGTATGAGAAGGAAATTCCGTTTGCCGGCATGTGGGAAAGCACCTTCACCTACACTGTATGGCAACTTTTGGCGAGATGAATTCAGATGGAAAATACTACAGGTGTTTCTTTGAATCTCTTCTGTCAGCTCATTAATCACTCGCTAAGAAATTATTTCAATTAATTTGCAAATCCCAAAATGAAGAATGTGAACAGATGGGCTTGAAGCTGTTTGAAGGGTCTGATGATCAATGTTGTATAAATGCAGGAGGAAAAAACCCAGAATGCAATATTCTCATCTCACAGATAAACAAAATCTGTTTATTTTACTGGTCCGTATCTGTATCAGAAATTCATTAAAATCAAATGATAAACACACGGGACCATTATGTTTAACATTCTCAGAGGAAACAGTTTCAGACATTTATCAGAATTAAGTATACAGAACATATGTTGGTGGGCAGAACATTGGCGGGTCCAGGTGAGCAAACGTGTTCCAATTGGTCTACACCAATGAATGGCCCAAATCATGTTCTGGTCTACTGTACCAACCACACATGACAATTCTTTTTCCCAATACAGTGCCATGAAAAAGTATTCATACTCCTTGAAATTTTCCACATTTTGTCCTATTACAACCAAAACCATCATTTTTTTTTTTTTTTTTTTTGGATTTTATGTGATAGACCAACACAAAGTGGCACATAATCCTGAAGTGGAAAGAAAATGATAAATGGTTTTCAAACTTTTTAAAAAATAAATATGTGAAAAGTGTGGCGACATTTGTATTCAGCCCCCCGGAGTCAATACTTTGTAGGACCCCCTTTCACTGCAATTACAGCTGCACGTCTTTTTAGGGATGTCTCTACCAGCTTTGCACATCTACAGAGTGAAATTCTTCTTTGCAAAATAGCTCAAGCTTCATCAGATTGGATGGAAAGAGTCTGTGAACAGCAATTTTTAAATCTTGCCACCAATTCTCCATTGGATTTAGGTCTGGACTGTGACTGGGCCATTCTAACACATGAATATGCTTTGATCTGAACCATTCCATTGTAGCTCTGGCTGGATTTTTCGGGTCGTTGTCCTGCTGGAAGGTGAACCTCCGCCCCGGTCTCAAGTCTTTTGTAGACACTAACAGATTTTCTAATAATATTGCCCTGTATTTGGCTCCATCCATCTTCCCATCAGCTCTGACCAGCTTCCCTGTCTCTGCTGAAGAAAAGAATCCTCACAAACATGATGCTGCCACCACCATGTTTCCCAGTGGGGATGGTGTGTTCAGGGTGATCAAAGGGTTAGCTGTGTGTTTTGTGCTATTTTACAGTGTGCTGTGTGTGTGCTTTACTGTGTCAGCACATTGCTTTGTATGGCTCTGCTATGGAATGTGCTGGAGCTGACAGCTGTATTGTTTACCTACAGGTCTCTCCCCCTACCCTGATACATGGTGATTGCCAAGTGCTGGCGGGGAATCACAGGCTGGGACCCAGTGATTGACAGGTGAGGCCATCAACTGCGATTCAGGTAGGGCGCACGCACGGTTCACATGAGCCCCCTGCCCGGAAATGCAAAATCACATATAGATATGTGATTTTGCGCACCCCTGCTGCCCTATAGCAGCATTTTTGCTATAAGGTGTTGGGAAAGCGGTTGAATATGAAAGAGGATGTTACGGAGAGTAAATAGATACCTAATTTGTCACGCTTTAAAATTGCACATGCTTGTGGAAGGGCGACAAACTACAACTTAAAAATCTTCATAGGCATTAAACATTTTTACAGGTAACCTGTTTAGAGTTACAAAGGAGGTCTAGTGCTAGAATTGTTGCTCTCGCTCTAACATTTGCGGCAATACCTCACATGTGTGCTGCAAACACTATTTATATATGAATGCACAATTTACATATGCATTCGCTTGTGCACGTGACCACAGTGGGATGGGGGCCAAACCTCTTCTTTACCTTTAAAAGCAAAATATGAAATAAAAAATTGAACATTTGCTTTAAATAAGAAAAAAAAATGTTTACTTCTGTCAAGGGCTGGATGTGATGCCATGACGCCACTCTGGTCCTCCATCATGATAGAGGCAATCAAAGACTATAGAGTCTTTCATCGCCACCATCTTGAGGAGGATGCACCGTCGGATTGTTTCTCGGGCATGCCAACGTTAACAATGAACCTGAGGAACACTAGCGAGCTTCTCATGCTTCCATCTTTCCTTCTTTCTTCCTTCTCTCTCTCTCTTCTCATGCTTCCATCCCTCCTTCTTTCTTCCCTCACTCCCTCTCCTCTCATGCTTTCATCCCTCCTTCTTTCTTCCCTCACTCCCTCTCCTCTCATGCTTCCATCCTTCCTGCTTTCTTCCTTCACTCTCTCGCTTCTCATGCTTCCATCCTTCCTTCTTTCTTCCTTCACTCCTTCTCCTCTCATGCTTCCATCCCTCCTTCTTTCTTCCCTCACTCCCTCTCCTCTCATGCTTCTATCCTTCCTTTTTTCTTCCCTCACTCTCTCTCCTCTCATGCTTCCATCCTTCTTTCTTCCTTCACTCCTTCTCCTCTCATGCTTCCATCCCTCCTTCTTTCTTCCTTCACTCCCTCTCGTCTCATGCTTCCATCCCTCCTCTCTTCCTTCACTCCCTCTCCTCTCATGCTTCCATCCTTCCTGCTTTCTTCCTTCACTCTCTCGCTTCTCATGCTTCCATCCTTCCTTCTTTCTTCCTTCACTCCTTCTCCTCTCATGCTTCCATCCTTCTTTCTTTCTTCCCTCACTCCCTCTCCTCTCATGCTTCCATCCCTCCTTCTTTCTTCCCTCACTCCCTCTCCTCTCATGCTTCCATCCCTCCTCTCTTCCTTCACTCCCTCTCCTCTGAGGCTTCCATCCCTCTTTCTTTCTTCCCTCACTCCCTCTGCTCTCATGCTTCCATCCTTCTTTCTTCCCTCAGTCCCTCTCATCTCATGCTTTCATTCCTCCTTCTTTCTTCCCTCACTCCCTCTCCTCTCATGCTTCCATCCTTCCTGCTTTCTTCCCTCACTCCCTCTTGTCTCATGCTTCCATCCTTCCTTCTTTCTTCCTTCACTTCTCCTCTCATGCTTCCATCCTTCCTTCTTTCTTCCCTCACTCCCTCTTGTCTCATGCTTCCATCCTTCCTGCTTTCTTCCCTCACTCCCTCTTGTCTCATGCTTCCATCCTTCCTGCTTTCTTCCCTCACTCCCTCTTGTCTCATGCTTCCATCCTTCCTGCTTTCTTCCTTCACTCTCTCGCTTCTCATGCTTCCATCCTTCCTTCTTTCTTCCCTCACTCCCTCTCATCTCATGCTTCCATCCTTCCTTCTTTCTTCCCTCACTCCCTCTCATCTCATGCTTCCATCCTTCCTGCTTTCTTCCCTCACTCCCTCTCATCTCATGCTTCCATCCTTCCTGCTTTCTTCCTTCACTCCCTCTCATCTCATGCTTCCATACTTCTTTCTTCCTTCACTCTCTCTCTTCTCATGCTTCCATCCCTCCTTCTTT